>NC_084742.1:25069901-25224901 GCF_033978785.1 Entelurus aequoreus | reverse complement strand
AGGACTTTCTTTATCTGCCGCCTTGTTTTTTCATATATAACTGCCTTTGCACATGTCAAGATTTACTTTTGAATGCTCAATAAAACAACACAAGATTCGTACTTTGGAGCAACGTTCACAGACTCTAGTATTTGGCTTATTAGCTTGTGGTTGCAGGCGAGCAATGATGCTCATGTTTGAGGGAAGAGTTGTTTGATGTTGGATGCTAGAAAATGTCAGAAGCCTTGCAACAGTCAGCTTCAATTGTTGTTCGGGGGGTGTGGCCGGGGTGTCGAGAGCGGCGGAATGTGAGGCTGTCAGTCAGTCAGTCCGAGGGGCGTTGACATAGCTCCACTAATTTGACATGCTACAAAGTAGCTATAGATATAACATATCCCACTTGTAGGCTGTTGCATGACTCATCCTACTTATCTACATAACGTAAATATGCTGATGAAGAGTATGTGAAAGGAAAGGAAGTCCGATGGGAGCGTTAAAGTGTGGTTGAGTGAAGAGAATTCCAGTGTAGTGGAGGCCAAATAGACTTTGTTTGCAGGGGAAGAAATGGGTGTGGATAAAGGATTGTTTTAGAACATGAGCAAGAGGGACAAGATCATGAAACGGGGGATTTAGTGAAGCACTACCTACAGTCAAGGGAAAAAATGTTTTAACATTCCCATGGGGTCTTCTGCAGTGTTGCCTGTGCTATTATTTTACAGACAAATACACCACATGGTGGTGCGGTTATTAAACCACAAAATTTGACCCCAAGAACTGGATTGATTTGAAATTTGTCATGCAGCTCAACGCACTCTACAAAAACACCCACTGTAACTTTTAGATATTCAGTCGCATGTCCACACAATTCGATACATATCTTTAAGGTACAGACAGGTACAACAATTTGAGCAAGATCTGTTAAAAAATGGCCACCATCAAGCCAAAGCAACTTAGAAACTTGAAAGTTGAGAACATTATGTGAAGGAAACTCATTTAGGCCACCAACCAAAGAATTACATTGAAATACAAAAAGGATAGTGATGCTGCTCATGTACCATGTGTTATTACAAATACTTTGTAACTGTATCATAAACCTAGCGTTAATATAGCAAATTGCTCAACATTACCTGACAAAGCATCATAAGTCACCAAGTTAGTACAAGTTAGTAACCCGAATGAGGGCTGTCCATTAATAAAAAACTGCTTGTATGGAATTTGATCAATCTACTTCATGAAATAATGCCGTTGACTACTTCACAGCACACAGCACAGTTCTCAGATCATTCACGACCAATCAATTTCCTGCCTCATCGAGCTGCTGCTAAACTCTTCATTTTTTTGCCATTTCAAATGCTTAGATTTATGGATCTGGAATATCCCTGTGGATAAGAAACAGACTTAGTCGGTATTAGTAGACCCAAAGAATTGATTTATAGATTAACTCTCTCTCAGGACAACTTCCACCAACCATTTTCCTCCCGGCTTCTTATTATTTTGACCACATTTCCTTATGCATGCACCCATTCACTACCAATCCTCATCTTCCTGCTTCCTCGCCTCCCTATCCAAAGGCTTTCTGAGGAATGCATTGTGAGCACGGGATAGTATTGACCTTTAAGTTCAGTTTGTTTATGGTGATCTTATAATGTTTTAAAAGTAGAGCTTAAGCTCCATTAAGACTTGTAGTATTTGACATTAATGCAGGCAGTCCTGGCAATTAGGGATTATTGGGGCCCTGAAGAAAGGGTGGGTGATACTGCAAATGATGGTATAGCACAGAGGGAATTTTTTTTAACAGATTTTGTGACTTATATACATACATTTAAAGTTTTTATAAACGTTCGTTATACTCCTCACATCTTTCACACATACTTAGAAACACTTCATATGCCCTTACAACACTTCATACAATCTAAAACCTACATAATGTGATGACTTAAATCTGTTCTTAAATTGCAATGTACTCAAAAATAATTTTAAATCTGCGATGCACTGAGACTGTAAGTGAGCCTCAGAGTGGCGCGGGAACACTAGTGTAAATTAACCAAATAAAAGCAAAAACTATTATTGCCTCTCATTCAAATCCTTTGTCTTGTTGCCCCCAAAATCCTCCAGTGTCCAAAAAAACAACATTATAACAATACACAAATATAACAATATCAACAATGTAATATTAATGTAATATTAACCACACAAAAAAATAAATACTGAAAAGAATTGGAATATATATCTTACCGCAATACTACGGTAGGAAGCAATACGTGAAGCTAGGCAAACACGTCTGCTGCTCTAAATATATTTTGTGGTGTACCCCAGAGATCAATACTGGGACCAAAAATTGTTCAGTTACTATAAAAACAACACTTTCAAAGTTACAACGGACTTAAAGTAGCATTATTTGCAGATGATGCGACTGCATTTTGTTCAGGAGAGAGCACACAAAAGCTAATAAAAATAATACCAGAAGAAATGAACAAATTAAGAGAATGTTTGACAAAAACAGACTATCCTTAAATCCTAGTAAACCTCTAAATAATACCATTTGGTAACAGTAGGAGAGAAAGTCAAAACACAAATACAAACAGACGTCGTATGGGTAATAATATATGATAAATTGGGGGGTGCAGGAGCTTATCACAGCTGCACTCGGGCGGAATGCGGGGTACACAAGTAAACGCAGGGCCAACACAGATAAACAACATTCACACTCACATTCACATACTAGGGCCAATTTAGTGTTGCCAATCAACCTATCCCCAGGTGCATGTCTTTGGAGGTGGGAGGAAGCCGGAGGGCCCAGAGGGAACCCACGCAGTCACAGAGAGAACATGCAAACTCCACACAGAAAGACCCCGAGCCCGGGGATTGAACCCAGGACCTTCGTACTGCCCGTATATTAGTATGTGGAATTATTAATACATAAATTATGGAATGGATTAAGCAAAGAAATCAAACCAATGTAATAATATGATCAACTTTAAGAAACTGTTGAAACTCAAAGTATAAGGAAGACGAATCCTGATAAAGATCTTAAAACAGGAAAGATCTTAAACCTTATTTAAAAATGAGACAATCATATTCATCTCATTATGTGAATCACAACTTACAAACAACTGTTTATTCATTAGAACTTTGTTGATTATTTATAATTGTATTCATTATTTGTGTCACAGATTGAGAACAGTAAGTAAAAACTGTGTTACAAATTGCTCTGAAATAGAACAGGGGTAATATTAAATAAGATCTACTTCTTCCTATTCCTTTTCAGACACGGTGAAATGAGAAACTGTAAATATGTGATGTACCACATTGTAACTGTTTGCATGTTTGAAATAAATTAATACCGTATCTGTCTATCTTCGGTATCGATAAAATCAACATTTGGAATTTGCCCATCCCATACACTGAAGCCTTGTGTTACAATTGCAGGCTCACTCCCTGTAGTGTTCCTTGCTAGCTGTGAGTCAGCAACACGGATGCTGCAGCAGTGGAATGACTCACAGGGTGCACGCTCACACTTCTTCATCCATCCGTCGTTAATTCTTCTTCCCTTCTTTTGAAATGACTCCTCTGCTTTTTAGAGCCCCCTGGGGAGCTGAAGGAGGTAGTGCAAACTGGAGAGGCGAGGCGGCCTATTTCGGACCTCTGCGGCATGGGATTTTTAGAAGTGTGTTCTTTGTTGGTGGCTCTTCGGGTGGTTGTGGTCAAGTTATTTCCCATTGCTGAGTCATGAGAGGAAAACGCATGTCTCACGTTACAATTTGTCATTTTTAGAGTTTACGACCAATAATGGTGTTACAATCGACTTAATAGACTTACGACTGCATGCAAGTTGCCTTTCTGCATTAACAGTAACTCCTAATTAGACCTCTGACACGGTCTTCACATCAGACCGAATCAAAGGACCCGTGTGGCCAACCACCAAGACGTCCCCCCCGCGCCACGCAGTTGGCGTGACCCTGAGGTTGATTGAACTGCGTCGAGGGGTAATAAGTTTGCGCTGTAGTAATGCAAATTTTCTGACAGGCTGATGGAAAGATGTTAATTACCAGGTGCCTCTCAGAAGTGCTGAACGAGAGCAGGGGGGTGTCACAACATCAAGACTATTCTTTTAGGGCGGGAACAAACTAAATGTCTTCCTTGAAACAACCATGATTTGTATTGCTGACTGTTTAATTTCCTGTTTTATTTGCTGAATGCAATTAAGTCTGCTTTGCTAATGACTGCCTTTTTTCTGTTTATGTGATTTCTGTGTACTCAATTTGGAACAGCTTTTAATACTGTGAGCAAGCACTTGTATAAATGCAATCTGTCTAAATCATTCATAAAAGAGTCTAACGTCCTGTTGAGCTAAAAGCATTTAAAAACATGGTAACTAGAGTGCTGAGCAACAAAGCAGCCCCAAAACATCCACATCATGTCCTAACTAAAACGCACATAACTTTTATGCTAAACATTTGCCATGTTGCCCTTCTAACCTCTAACCTGTTTAACTTCCAGATTTTTTTTTTACTCTTTATTTTGTGTAACCTCTCTTAATTTTTCTCCAAATTTCTTAAAGGGAACTTTGATAATGAGCGCCTGGCTATTGCTAGACAAAGAATCCCATATCGCCTCGGTCGGGTAGTTGACGAGTGGCTACTCGACAAAGGTAATAAAATCCCTTTAACTCCACTAATTACGTGCATATAAGCTGCCGCTAACCGCAACTCTGCAAGAGATGCAGCACCATGTTACCTTGAGTACCGCCCACTCTAAACCACCTATGCAACTCACAAAAAAAGTTCAATAATCAGTTTTTAATTATTCCAAAGTGATGCAATCGGGATTCAAAGTCTCATAGATGAGCACATCCTTTAAGTGGGGCTGCATCTCTTCAGAGAACTAACTCCCAAATAACCTGACATAACCTCCCCCTTCCTTAGAAAATAACTATGTTTCTTTCCTGTGTCTTGTTGGATGAATGTGACTAGACAACATTTGCCCGAAGTTCCCCGCCAATATCCACTTTAACGACACATGAAAGTTCACTAAAAGTTAAAGGGACTGTTTTCATGTAATGTGGCCCAGTCCAAAGTGATGCTCCTTTAACCCTTTGAGTGCTCAATGTGCCTCCCACCCCCACCCCCTGAACTGACCTCTCTTTTGTCTTGAGCCATGTTTGTGCTAACTTGGATGCAATAGTTGCAAATAAATCGCAACTGCAACACGGTGAAGCAATGATAGAGTAACTTACTTTTGCAAAGTGCCTCAAAGGTAAATGGAAATGAGACATTAGCCAGTTAGCTTTCGCCACACCTTCCAATGCAGACTGTAATGGAACAACAACAAACACACAATCACTTGTTCACAAAATTAATTCAGACAAAGGAAGAGGAAGCATGTTTGCGTCAGACAAACAGGAAGAAGGCCTGAATGTTTATTTCACCAAAACAAAAGCGGGCCCGGGTCGTCCCGGCGTCTCCTCCACCGAGGGATGTTCCTAACACAAATCCCAATCTTGAGCGGTGTGGGAGATGAAAGTCAGACGAAGCGGTGGATCAATAAGAAATGACTCGCCCGCTTATGGAATGACGCACATGCATTATTCCCTTTAATGCGCCTGTTTGGGTGAGAGTGTTGGGACTACATTGGGAATAAATTAATCATGGGCCTAAACCCCACATGCATATTCGTAGAGATGCGATTGAGTATGCGGGGGTGTAAGGGCACATGTAATCGTAGTGTGACGGAACACTCGGTACGGTTTCCCATTACAGCAGTGGTTCTCAACCTTTTTTCAGTGATGTACCCCCTGTGAACCTTTTTTTAAATTCAAGTACCCCCTAATCAGAGCAAAGCATTTTTGGTTGAAAAAAAAGAGATAAAAAAGTAAAATACAGCACTATGTCATCAGTTTCTGATTTATTAAATTGTATAATAGTGCAAAATATTGCTCATTTGTTGTGGTCTTTCTTGAACTATTTGGAAAAAAAGTTGAAAAATAACTAAAAACTTGTTGAAAAATAAACAAGTGATTCAATTATAAATAACGATTTCTACACATAGAAGTAATCATCAACTTAAAGTGCCCTCTTTGGGGATTGTAATACAGATCCATCTGGATTCATGAACTTAATTCTAAACATTTCTTCACAAAAAAATAAATCTTTAACATCAATATTTATGGAACATGTCCACAAAAAATCTAGCTGTCAACACTGAATATTGCATTGTTGCATTTCTTTTCACAGTTCTTTTTGACAGACATTTAAAAAAAATCTCACATACCCCTTGGCATACCTTCAAGTACCCCCAGGGGTATGCGTACCCCCATTTGAGAACCACTGCGTTACAGCATACATCAGGTGAGAGATAGCAAGCACAACTGCCTTTCGTTCCAAATTTTGGCTAGCAGGAGCCATGGGATAGTGCCAAGGAGAAGTCAGAGCTTGAAAATCATCTTCCGTCGTTAAAGTATTGTGTTTGTGAACACTTTCTGGTAAAAAACGTAAATGGACAAAAACAAGTGGATAAAGTTATATTTGCATTTGTCTGCAACTTTAATAGATAATCACCTGCTAGAAGTGTTTTATGTTTTAATCGGAAAAAATTGTGAAATATGTTTACACGAAAGCGATGCAGTTTGTTTTGCATGTTGTTACCTTACTGTACCCAAAATGAACCAAACTGTGTCCTTAAAACCGACGTACTTACCGAACCGTGATTGGCTGGTGCCGTTAAACGCCTAGTTGGGGGACACGCTCAAAGGCTTGTTAAAGATCAGAGCAGATTCTAACTACTTAACAACAGTGCCCACCCACTTTAACCACTGAGGGCTTCTCTTAATGGCCCCACCCCACCTACTTTACCATTGTCAGCCACCAGGGGGAGTCCTCAGTTCTAACCGCATTATAAATTCATCTAACACAATTGGACCAGGTTGCGCAATTGCTTGAAAAAATGAATTTAAAAAAAAAACCTAACAAACTTCTAACTGTGACTCTAAAGATAGTAACCACTCCCTTCCCCTAATTGTATTCCTCTTCTGCAAAGACTCAGAGGGTTAAAACAAATAAAAACATTGGATTTTTGGAAACACACTAAGGTCCCTTTAACATTTATTGTTTGGAGAACATGGAGCATGTTATTGTGTGTCACTGTTTGGATTCCAGTGAATGATGGTAACACTTTTGTCATTGTGGTAAAAGAGCCTGGATCATTCCCACATGCTCCAGGTTTGGGTACCACCTGGTTTTGCTCACAATTCCTTGCAGATGTGATTGGAATAATGCTTCAAGGACCTCTGACATAGAGGAAGTAAACCTTTCCAAAAAGCCTTACTGTTTGGCCCAGTCCTGGGAAGCCACCCGAGTCCTCCATGCCAATCTCAGCACCGTTCCCATCCCATTGTCGTCCCAGCCTGATAGAGATCGCAGTGAGCGTCTCCGTCCTATTGCCTGCCCGCTGACTAAATCCAAAGAGGCAGCCACTGTGGGGAAGTAATGAAGGGAAAAAATCAGTCTCCAAAGTTCCTTCCGCCGAAACTTACTCGGATGTGTCCTCTTTTCCTTGCATCTCCTTCTACTTCTGTGAAGGGTCTGTCATCCTTGTCTGCCCTCGACTTATTCTCCTTGGTTCCTGTGCGACTGTCACTATAATATACTCTTCCTCCCGGAAAATGGCTGTAATAAGAACTACCGTAATTGAAAATTGTGTAATGCTAGTTAAGAGCCCCTATAATAATGCAAACGTGTCAAAAGGGTTTGGTAAAAAACAGACTTTGCCAACCTAAAGTGCCAAAAGAGTGGAAAAACAAGTTTGCATTATATGCTTAATTGTGTTTCATTTTGTCCATTAAACCATATCCAATTGTATTTACAATCCACAATGTGAAAATACTGTCTGAACATCCCAAAATGCCACAAATTTGGTCGGCCATTTTGAACATTCCGCTCCGAATACTGTCTGCAATTTCCGTAGATTCTACGTCAGTGTAGTAACGCTTCTGCACTCTGACCCTATCATTGTCACGACTTGGACTTTGGCGTGGTTTGTTCTCCCGAGGTGCAAATGATTTGGACCGGACATGGCTTGGAGGTGGGTACGTGATTTAATATAATGACAATAAAAAGGAATAAACAAAAGGCGCGCACAAGGGCGGAAGTACAAAACTTGGCTATAAAGACAAAACTTGCACAAAGGCAGAAACTATGAACAATGAAACAAAAACACTAACTGTGGCATTTAATAAACAAAAACTTACTTGGCATGGAAGCTATGAAACAAGCAGCGTGAACTGAGCATGAAACAGAGTGGCAGGAGTGTGATGTCACCAGGGAGACTTCCTGACAACAATCGGTTTAAATAATAGTGACATGATTAGTGAAAACAGGTGCGTGACTCAAAACGTGAAACAGGTGCGTGACATGACTATGTGAACCAGGTGAAACTAATGGTTGCTATGGTGACAAACAAAAGTGCACAAAAAGTCCAAAAACAAAACCGAACATCACTAAAACAAAACATGATCACACAGACATGACAATCATCAGATCAGTTATACTGGAAATATGCAAAAATTGGGAAGAGATGTGCTGTTTATCATTCACAATCCTTATGTAAGACAAGAACACATGCTTAGCTTTTGTATGCACTCAAAATCATAAATAAATGGCCAACAATTGAGTCAACAGACCAAGGGTGATCCATTGCGCCCATAAAACCATCTAAAAAACATCCAGAAACTGCCAATAATACTCCATTTACATGTCGTGACCTGAAAGTGACCCAAATATGAACGGAATTGTTGTTATAAGCGCCAACACAGACAGCCCTATTTTAGCGGCGCATTGATAGCTTACACTGCTTCTACTTCGTCTCAAACGTGCTAAAAGTAAATTCTAGATTGTAATTCATGCATCTCTCACCTGGCAAATGTGGCCATGGACCGTGGGACTGGTCGACTTTGACATTCCCAGAGATGACAAAAAAAGACGTAGTTGCAGCAACTTTTTTTTTACCCCTTTGTGAGGATTGCGATTGAATCTTCATCTGAACGACAGTATGTGAGCGTCCCGTCGGTCGGCATCCCAGTGAGAGTGGAAATTGTACAGTAAGTATTTGTTTTATTATGGTTTATTATGGTTGTTTGTATGTTTAGCACCTAGCAACGCTGCTCATGCTGCAGTGTTACAAAAAAGCTGCATCCGTTTAGCACTCGGCTTCTAAAACTTATTGCTCATCTTCTTTGTGTTCAAGTTCAAAAACATAAGGTACTGTACCATAATTTGTTCCCAAAGTAATCATTAATGGCTCTCACAACGTCTGCTTGATTAGCATTGTTTTTGACGGGGAAGGGATCTCTTGTTTCTAACTCTATGTCAGGGATCAGGTGACTGGCTTGCTCATTATCTCTCAAAATGGCTCAGGAATTTCTGTGAGATTGATACTATTTTGATCATAACAATTTATTTGCAAACTTTGGAAGTCTTTTGGTGTCATAAATCCGATATATATGATGATAGCTTCAATATAGAGGCTACATGCTTTTTCACTCTACTGGCACTTTAAAATAAAATCTTATAATAAAGCCCGGATCTGCTACTATACAACTATTCAACTATTCTTTAGTCAGCTACAGAACTGGGAGCAGTACATTATATGATTGTTGTTTACTCATCAAGGGTTGGAATTGGGGGTTAAATCAGCAAAATGATTCCCGAGCGCGACCACCGCTGCTGCTCACTGCTCCCCTCATCTCCCAGGGGGTGGAACAAGGGGATGGGTCAAATGCAGAAGGTTAATCTCGCCACACCAAGTGTGTGTGTGACTATCAGTGGTACTTTAACTTTTAACTTTAACTTTAGCAAATAGTCCAACCTAGTATGATCTTGCTGTTGTGAAAAATGTGAAATTAGTGTTTGTACTGTAGCTCCTATAGCTATGCTAGTGTTGCTAATGTTGGTGAATTCCTGTCCCATTCCTTAATTACGTCTAATTCACTAAATTTATTGTTGATGTGTATGCCATTTGGACAAGTTACAATGTATATGTAAACGCTGGATAACAACTAGTATAGTCAATAAATTAATGATTCGAACAATTAATGAAAATGAACTCGATAACTTCGATAAATTGCCATGTCCGTGTGTGTTTGTTTCTTTGTGTCTCGCTTTCAAACAGGGTGCAAAAGAGTTCACTCTGTGCATTTCTCTCAGCACCTGAGCCTGATTATTTAAGAGCAGACTTAAATGAACAGAGTGAAACCTCTTTTGAGTGGGCTGAGGCAGGATCGCTGGCTTACACACACAGGATGCACGGACAGAGCCCTGCTCAAGCGCCGCAAAGTAACAAAAATTAGGAGGAAAAAAGATGATTGCCAAGCTGAATGTTAGTGTGGGAATATTTTGACTTCAAATCAAAGTGTCAACATGCGCTCAGCAACACAGACAAATGTGCAGGTTTGCCAAATTTGTTGGAAAATAAAGCAGCAAAAAACAACAAAACAAACCAACCTGAACCATAGGCGCCGATCTACATTTCTGCCAGTGGGTGTTCGGTGTGTGTGTATTAAAAACAAAATAGATGTTCAGCGAAGTTAATATCCCATATGATTTGTGGCTTTACTATTTTGTAAAACACACCAAACTCGCCACAAAATTAACTACAACAAGATAGATTTTTTTTAAATTATTTTAAAGATTGAAAGTTGCCATCAATCCCACGTGGGTGCTCGGCATTGTCCGTGGGTGCTTCGGGGCCCGAGCACCCACGGAATCGGCGCCTATGACCTGAACCAGTTTTTCCAAAGTGGGAAAAACTGCACTTCAACATAAGATAGTATTTATTAAAGTGCAATTTTTGCTAACAGATATTGATAGCCAATTGTATTTACGTTTGTTTACTTGTTTTGAATAATTAATTACCTTCACTTTACAATAGTAAAAAAACAAATGAGAAATACGTTTATTGCGTTTGAAAGGAACACTTGTGTTGTTGTTATTATCATAGATTATTATCAAGTTAGTGCTTAATTTGGCCACAAAAACAATGCTGACAATATTATTGTTTATCTGCAATAATTTCTGGAACAATATATCGTCCAGCAAAATATATTATCGTCCAGTACCCCTTTTATGAGACCTCTGACACTACCAAAATAGTAGAATTCAGGACCAGTGATACCTTATCATATTAAAAGCCATGCAAATATGCCTTATCCTGGTGGTGAAAACTAAGCAGCTAACAGGATGCTTACTCTGTGCTTTCAAACACCATTGCTTTTATTTTCTTCTTTGCAATATTTCTGAAGTAATTTGGCATGTAAATGTAACATTTTGGTCGTGTTAGCTTTGTTTAGCCATTTTGCAGCTATGAAATCTGATAATACGCAAAATGATAATACAAGGGGGTTTTATTCTCGAGCACGCCACCACTCCAGTGTGTATAAGTATGCCGCCGAGTGTGCTAGTACAAATTTAAAAATTAAAAATGACGGCTGGTGAATGAAACTCTGTGTCCTCATCTAACCAGGGTTCTCTCTCTGTCAGTGATGCTCCCTTGACAGTATCACTGTTCAGGAGGCATCCAGCGATATGTAGATCAGATAGAAGCACATCAGATTAGATCTCCTCCGCTCCCCCAAGAGTTTCGCAAGTACGTTGTCACATTTCCCGCCGTCCTCAGGGACCTCGCTGCGCTCTCAGTCTTAACTTCATGCTGCATTTAGCCCCTCATTTGCCTTGTCAGACACAATTAGTTCACGGATGCTCGGCCGAGGAAGTCACCCAACTTCTGTGGAATAAAACAAACCTCTTAATCACTAAAGATTGCCTTGTACTGAGGAAATAACTTGGAACTCCTTAACAGGCTTTTGTCAGAACCTGCCCCGCCTCTATAAAATGCTTCTTCTTAGGAGGAACTTCCTGTTGCTTATGTGGAATCCTTATGGGTAAACACAAAGCCATTAGGACTACAGGTCCAACTTTCTGACCACTCAAAGTAAAAAGTTTATTGCAGCCTTAAAGGGAAAGAAGAAAAGAGATGCTTTTTCCATTTAGAACATCCTACCCTCGCGGCAATCTCCGACTACTCCCTCAAATATTCCCGCCCGCCAGGTGAGGGGGAGAGGACTAAAAGTACAAACTGCCATGCACTCCTCTCTGCCTACCTTTGCAGATGTTATTTGGCATCCTCGGGAAAAAGCGATCCATGAATTAGCGAGTCTTGCAGCGGCAATAACAGACCACATAGTTCATATTGGAAATGAACATTTAGAAGAGAGTGCATCCATCAAGCAATGTTGTAGCTTCAAAGGAGGTTCCTAATACAGTGGAAATTGCTTAGGTCTACGTCGACATACACGGTCGACCACGTTTATCGACATCAAATTTGGGAAAGGTCAGGTTTATGTTGACATGTGCTGTAAAAGCGGCGCAAAACAATAACAGCATCAAATCAAATCAAGCTTACAGTGACTTCAAGCTCAGTGCAAATTAAGTGTCAAAATCAAAGCATGGCAGTATTAACCTGGAATCTATCAAAGCAACTAACAAAGTACACGCATTTATTTTTGTAATAATATTTTTGTAACAAATGGGTTCCACTGTGTTTTTCCTTAACCAAAACAATAGAAGCTGTCAATATTCTTTCGATTTGTGCAGGTGTATTTCACATTTCCATGCTTCAGTTTCAAAGAGTGTCCCCTATCTTTACACAGATACATGTGCACATGTGGGATGCATAGATCCTTACATTTCGATTTTCTGACAGCAAATATGGAGGGCTTTATTGATACGATGAAAATAACCACCTCCTCCTATACTAGGCTTGGACATGCAGAGGTCATCAGCACAATGATCTAGCTCGACTTTCGCTTGCAAAATCCCTGTAGGCTCAGTTGCCATGCACAATACATTGTTTGGTACACTCTAAGGCACCATAATAAAAATCTATTTCCCAAAAAACAGTCAAACTGGATTCAACAATATGTTAAATGTTAAGGTTAAAAACAGCATTGCATTAATAATAATGAGAGGACGCATCCCCCGCGACCCCGATAGGGATAAGCGGTAGAAAATGGATGGATGGATGGGCATCTACTGGGTTAAAAAAAATAGCCATAGTGCCAAGGAGAAGCCAAATCTTGAAAACCCTTGTCTGTCAATTGCTTGGATTTAAATGACGTCACATCCGGCTCACGTTCGGCTCATTAAATATGCATGGTGGTCCAGCCAACCTCTGTTTTCAATGGGCCATAAGCCCCATTTAGCCTTTTTTGAAGAAAACTGCCCTATGCTTGCGTTGTTTTCGGCTGTACGAACCGTTCAAATCGCGAAAAGGATCAACGTTTCTTCAGAGTTGATCGAGAGGTAATCAAGAAAGGCAGTAGTGCAAGATTTTACAAAAGATTTCAGGAAAAGTGGCACGCATCCCAGTCCAAGGGAGCAGAGCCGAAAAATGCATACGTTTGCAGTGACCACTTCGTTAAAGGTTTGTTTGATATACTTTTAATGTTTCGTTTTTCCCATTTAAGTATAATCTTGATATTACCCAGCAGGCACAAGACACTGATAGAATGTTGATTATACATACATGTCCTTTAAAACTGACCTTGAAACAACGTTGCAAAATAGTTGTATGTGTAAATTGAGACAACGTTGATGTCTAATGTTGGATCCACGTTGTTGGTTGGGAAATTATCAAATTTCAATGGTCAAATCAACGTCAAAACCTGAATAAACGTTCTCAAAAAACATGTTGTTTCAACGCTGTATTTGTGTTGGAAAATTACCAAAATTCAGTTGTCAACGCCAGAACCCAACATTGATTAAACGTCGTCAAAAAGCATGTTGTTCCAACATTAGGTTTGAGTTGCTCAATGTCACAACTTAATTCAACAAATTCTCACCATTGTTTTAATGTCTGGGTATTTGTTAAAACACATTTTTGCCACGAGTGTTTCGTAAAGCACCAGCTCAGTGAGTCTAAATAAAAGAACGCAAATGTGAGCAAAACCTAAAAGAGTTAAGCTTTTAACAAAGTCTGCGATCATAAATGAAGCCTTACACAATGTTGAGATCCATAGTTAATTTTGATAAAGTCGGGGAAAAACACGCGTACACTCGTGCCGCCATTGTTCAGCCGAGATTGGGAATGAAACTACCAGCTGAAACTATTAATGTTACATTTCATTTACTAAAATTACAATAATCATTCACACTGTTCAAACTCTTACAATTTCATAAAAATAATGGTAAATCCACCTACACAAAAGCAAAGCAGTTTCCTGTTTTGCAAATTGTTCCCTTTCCGTGGTAGGCATTGTCGATCAAAACTGGGCCTTAGCATCTTTGTAAGGCAGAATTGTTTAATGCAACTCTCATATTGCATCTCATCAAATACCGTGCAGGTGGACCTATGCTTAATTCATTTCTGTGACTAAGACAGACATAAGTAATGTTCTGCCTCACATCGCACCTCACTAGCTAATAAGAGTATTTATTTACCCATCCATTTCTGCTTCTTCCTACTAAGCTCTGCTTCTTCCTGCTCCTTTTCGGACATGTAATGACTAAATGTAATCATGTGATGTACTGTATTGTAATTGTATGCATGTTCGACGTAAACTAATACCAATTTATTATACACTGTCGAAGAGCTGCAATAGAGGAGCCTTTGGTGGCTCATGGCAGCAGGCTGGCCATGGCACCCTCTGCACTGCGGTTAATTAAAGCTTTGTGTACAGCTCTGGATGTCTCCTATAATGAGAGCCTTGGCCGCCTGCCACCCCTCCACTGGGGGGAGAGAGCGAGCGGCTTAAAATCCATCAAACCGCTGCAACAGCGCCTCGTTAGCCTGCGCGCACGCAGAGGTAAAGGTGTAAATAAATGTTTGGCCAGCTTGCCAAAAGCCAAAGATGACATAAAAAAGGTCACTTTGTTGACATTCTTCATTTGCTACTCACTGCAGGCCGCCGTGCCGTTAAACGCCACTTGGCATGCAGAGGCAGGACCGGCCCTTGCCGTGCAACCCACCAAACCCAAATTGGCTCTAAAGCACAGGTGTCACGTTCATTTTGACTGCGCTCAAACCGACAAACAGACAACATCATCAGAGCCTATATAAAAACGAACATCGATCCGCCTTGGTCTAGTCTGGAGGGCACCTTTCCCGTGTTTTATTCCCATGACAGAATAAATAGGTCACTTGGCGGTTGCTGAACTTACATATGGCATTTAAAGGTATTACTAATCCTTGCCACCCCCAACGCTGCCTCATAATCATAAGCCGCTTGTCAATATGGATTACTGCTGACTTTGTGACATGATCGCACTGCTTTGGGTGGAAAAACATCCTCACACACACAAAGTGCATGCTTTTTTTAAGCAACTTAAAGCAGGAGTAGGCTCTGTCATGTTCGGGAGTGCTCTTCAATTTCTCACTGGAGAGTGGTGCTACAGCGCGGGTGAGGGACGCAGTGCCCACCAGTGGCTGATTGCACGAAATGGAAGACCGTCCAGTCTGTCCTCTTACCAAGGACACCGCAGTAAATCGTCTTCTTTTCCTGTTAGTGTCTTTTCTTTCTTTTTGTGTTTGCCTCACTCCTTTTGGTTCACCTCCACAAGATATTTCTGCCCATCTCCTGCATTTGTGACACTTTTTGTATCACACATATATTATGAAGATGGTTTTATTAATCACTTAAAAATTAAGAAAATGTAAAACAAAACACTAACAATGAGAACATTTTCTGGTTTCGTCCAGAATGGAAAAAAGTATTTATTTAAAGGGGAACTTCTCTTTTTCGCCTATCATTCACAATTCTTATGTGAGACAAGAACACCTATTTTTCTTTTTTATGCATTCAAACTCCTGAATAAGAGCTAGCAAAAGTCAGCTAACAATGGAGGTAATGGGATTTGCTCTATTTCTCCTATAAAGCGTGCTAAAAAACCTCCAAAAACCTCCATCAACGTTTTATAAAAATGCTGTAAGTATACATGTACTGTACTAACAGGCATATTAATAACGTGTAATATTTACTTATTGTGGTCATCTTAAACATACAGCAGCGCATTAATTTCACAGACACGTCACATAGTTCTCTATTTCCTTCAACAACTACAAATAATGACAGACTTCATTAGAGCCAACAATGACTACTTTGGGACAAATGATGATCCGGAACCGTATATTTTTGAGCCTGCATATAAGGCGGATGGGCTATGTAACTCAGGTGGAAAACCCTTAAACAACCCTGTATGGTTGTGTAAGCCAATAAGTTTGCAATACGTATGACATCACAAGGTCACGTGGGTCAGCGAGACCAGTTGCGCACTTTCAAATATGGCGCTGTAGTCAGTGCTACAAGAAGCCGTGGGGAAGCCATACGAGAGCGTGCTGAGGAGCCTTCCACTGTGCCGTGAGTCCCTGTGAAGAAAGTGTTTAGTGTGGATACGAACTGCGGAACTGATTGATGGCGAGCTATGAAGGAGGCCTAGCATAAAGAACATAAAAACTTGCACTTGTGCTGACGCATCACTTTCCTGCCATGCTGGTAGGCAGCCCGCAAACCTCTCACCCCACTATCTCTCTATTCCCTCGCTCACCACTCACACTTAGATTTCCCACTCACAAACGTCCAATGGTCACTCATCATTCATTCGATTGTTTTATTTATTCACTGTAGATATTTTGCACTGCAAATTGTATGTCATTTCCAATCTACTTCAAAATATATGTGCTACCAGCAAAAACACTAAATTCAAATTCAGGCTCCTGCCTCTCCCTTCTAGAGCTGAATTTTACCTTCTAAAACTAGCCTGCAAATCCTTGATACTTTTGCAGTTGTGTAACCCTTTTTAACAGCACTCTTGCTACAGCTACACGAGTAGTGATAAGCAGATCCAGCAAATAGCACTATTGCAAACTATGACCATAATAAAATAATCACTTACTGTACAATGTCTGCTCTTACTGAGATCCTGACTGATGTTGACAAATTCCCGTTTAGATGAAGAATTAATCATAATCCTCATGCAAGTAAAAATACAAAAAGTGGGTGCAAACGAGCGTCTTTTCATGTTTTTCTCACCATCTCCGTGTCAAATTAATCAACAACTCAGTTTATGGCCACAACCTTCTATTATACAAGTCAGATGCATGATTTATATTTTAGAATTAACTTTGACCAACTCAGAGGCGATGCCGCAACTCACCGGCTCATTATATCCATAGCTGCATAAGCTAATAACCTCTCTGTTATCATGGCACCGCTAAAAGTAGTTCCTCTGCGTTAGCACTTGTAACAACTGTATCGATTATACTTGGTTTATATGCAGGTCACAAGATGTAAATGGGTTATTGGCGGTCTTAGGATTTGTTTTTAGAGGGTTTTATGGACGCAATCGATGACTTCTTTTAGCTGCACTGTTACCAACCTCGTACTTGCCGTATATTACAAATTAGAATGCATAAAAAATAAATTCCAAAAAAGTCCAGTTCCCCTTTAAATAATCCTGCAGAATTAATGCTAATAATGTTTGTTGTTTGTTACATGTATTGGTTGTCAGATTTATAAGTATAGGGTATATACTGTATACGGTGTATCAAGTTCCCACACAGCACACAATAAGTGTGGAAGTGTAACTGCCCATAGTCTACTCAGTAAACAAATACAGCGTCTTGTGTCATGGCTGTAGTGATAGTGCCAAGGAGAAGCCAGAGCTTGAAATCCCTCTAACGTTGTTAAAGTCTCCTGTTTGGGAACAGCTGGCCTTGCAGGTGAAATACATAAACTTTCTCTCTCATTTATTTAATTGGGAGAGTGCACATTAATCAACACTTGAATAAACAGTGTAAATGAGCCAGACTTAGTATAAATGGAAATGTTCAGCCGTAGTCCCAAATCAGGTTTCTAAACTGACAAAGACATGTGGATAAAATGAAAGCAGTGTGCCGCCATTGTTGAGTAGAGATGGGAAACGAGGCTACAAGCCAAAACTATTATTATATTGCAGCACTTTTTTTTTTTTACTAAAAATAAAAAGATTCACCCTGTTCAAACTATTACCAATACACTTGTCTGCATTGTTGCCCTTTCCAAAAAATATTCATAGAATTACCTCCAATAAGTTTTGTTGGGGATTTTTTCATGTTTAATTGAAAAATTATTAAAACTATTGGCTTAGCAAAACAAAATTAGGTTTCGCCGTTGTTTTCCTTACTGTGCCTCAAGTGACCCGAACAGTGGCTTTAAAACCGAGGTACTTACCAAACTGTAGTTATGGTGTACCTACTGTTTCTCGCCTGTTCTATCCCGAAGCAATATAAGATGTGTGACAAGAGACAACAGCAATAATGAAAATTCAAATGAATACTTTTCTGTAAATGAAAATATTTTGACATATAATGTGTTGCTTGAGGAGCTAAATCCCTGGCGTCAAACTCAAGGCACTTTATTTTATGTGGTCGTCCACATGATTTAATTTAGCTCGCCAGGCTATTTTATGTGATGCGCCACATTATTTGATTGGGCCTCTCACGTCATTTTATGTGTTCCACCATGTCATTTAATGTGGCATTTAAAAAGGCCTGCCAAGTCTTTTTTTTTTTTTGGTAACCAAAAATAAATACTGATATATTTGCTCTTTAACTTGACTTACAATTTTAAAAAAATCTTTCCATGAATCTGCTAGTAGAAATTAACATCATCAAAAACAGTTGCCTATGCAAATTGTGTAACAAGGCTATTACCGTAATTTCCGGACTATAAGCCGCACCTGACTATAAGCCGCACCAGCTAAATTTAGGGGAAAATACAGATTGCTCCATATATAAGCCGCACCCGACTATAAGCCGCAGGGTTTTGATGTGTAATTAGCGTAGTATATAGGGGTTCCTGCTACCACGGAGGGGATTGTCGGGACAGAGATGACTCTTTGGGAACGCAAAACATCCCATTTATTAACAATAAATCTTTCAATCATTCAATCAAACTTTCACATCTTTGACATGGCGAACAGCATTCGTGCAGAGTACAAATAATACAACGGTGCAAATTAATACAAAGTGCTCGCCTGTACGTTATCAAAATAACCAGCCTACCGGTATATGAAAAGTCAGTCTTTAATCATTGTGTCATCGTCTTCCTCTTCGTCTGTGTCGGAGAAGAACAGGCCGTAAATAAGCCGCACCCTTGTATAAGCCGCAGGGACCAGAACGAGGGGAAAAAGTAGCGGCTTATAGTCCAGAAATTACGGTATACATTTATATTCAGATACATGTACTGTTACAAGCGACCCTCTTAGGGCAGCCACAATTGCATGTGGCCCTCAATAAAAATGAGTTTGACACCTCTGGTATAAATGTTGTCAGGATGTGCAAATGGAACTTGTCAATGGAGCAGATTTACCTCTCAAGCCACAGTGCACGTACAAACTTTTACACGCGCTCCCGTTAATCGATGTAATTTGTTTGACAACACTCAAGCAGATGCGGCCATATTTTTGCAAAGGAAGTCGTTAGCAGAGTAGAGTAACCTCCTCAGTTCATTGAAAGCTCATGTTAAGCTCAGAAAAAGGTTCCGCAAAGCAATCTTGGAAAGGTTTTGAGACGATTAATTTGTCTTTATTATTTTCCTTAATGTACCTGTGTTGACTGGCTATCGTTCCAACATCAGCTGGGATGGCGCAGTGCACGGCACAAGCCACGGAAAATAAATGAAAGAAAAACATTGTCGATCATGTTTACTACCCTCAGATGAAAAGAATCTCTCATTTCAGAGCATCTATAAATATTAGCATCTCCCACTGGTTTTAGATGTCGTTCCCTCTTCCCTTATGTAGATTGATTATTTCATGGGAATGTTCTTTGCCTCATCCCCTATAATTACCTCATCAAGACCTCTTCCACCATATAATCCACATTGGCTGTGCTGCAAGGATGCAAATTTAAAAAAAAAAAAAGTGTAAAGACAAATCTGCAGCACTCCCCCACAAGTCCTGGTAACACATTAGTCCCTGGTTAGGCAGCTCGGCCTTAATCCATCTATCCATCCTGATGAAGGGTAGCCTTTGCTGAATTAAACACCCGCTCCCATTGAGGCAGACCGAGGCTGACAATTTTTTTCTTCTGGCAGAGGTGCTTCATCATCCTGCTGCTCAGGTGTATTGGAGGTCAATAACGCCATCCCGGAGTTGTTCTAATGGGTTCCGGCTGCAAACCTTCAAGTGTCAATCTTGACCCTCGAGGGCCCACTGCAGTCCATGTTGACTGTCAAATCATGCCACCTTCTTTGTGGGGGAACAAGTGGAAACTGCAGCATACCAGGATCCAGTGGTCCCAAAAGTGTTACCATTACCAGGAATTACCAGAAATGTTCCATGTGGTTTAAAAAAGAAATGCTACGGTTCAGTTCTTCTCATTTCACATTTCCTTCATCGATCATTGCCAGTGTCAGACTCAAAAACAAAGAACAAGAAACATTAATTTCCTTTTCTGAAAATAATAATTTTTGTAATGACTGATCAACGCTATGGCTGCGGTTGGTACTCCAAGAGATGGCTGCCGGAAAGGGGCAATAGAAATATATAAGGGTGGAACTATTCTTGTATTCATAAGTGTATTTTTCTGTACAGAAATTCAGTAAAGAGACGAACCATGTGCCCACATATTAAGGTGGAGACAAGAAATACAACTTCCTATAGTCATGGTCTACTCTGTGAAAAAATACAGTGCATTCCTACTTTTGGCTAGTGGGAGTCATGCAGGCCAGCTATACTTCCAAGGAGAAGCCACAGGTTGAAAATCCTCACCTGTCGTTTTAGGTCTTTGTACTCAAAAGTCACCTAACACTGACTTTAAAACCGACGTATACATAGTTACACCCCTAGAAATGGTGGCATGGCTCCGGTGTGACCTGAAGGATGGAAGTTAAATTCCCCACTTTCACGTGATGCTGTGTCATCACTAGGTAAATTAGGTAAAGGCTTTGAGTACTTTGTACTACAACATGTTTTGGCACCCATCTGCTGAAGTACCAGCCTTAGTCACTGTGGAATATGTAGACCTTGGTGTTCCACTTCGCGTGTTTGTTACTTATCGGGCTCCTTCTTTTTCCATGTCGTCCTCCCTATCTGTCGCCCCCTCACATCTCATTCTTTCAGGCCGCCAGCTGACCATCTTCAACAGCCAGGCGTTCATCAAAATCGGGGGTGGGGAGAAGGGGCGCCACTTCCAGGGCCAGGTCTCGGGCTTGTACTACAACGGCCTGCAGGTGCTTAAGCTGGCCGCCGAGGGCGACCCAAACGTGCAGACGCAGGGAAACCTGCGGCTGGTGGGCGACGTGCCCTCGGTGCTCGCTACAGACACCACCTCCACCACCCCGCTGGCTGACATGTCCACCACCATTATGGAGACCACCACCACCATGGCCACCACCACCACCCGCAAACAGCGCTCGCCCACCATCAGGGACAGTGTCACGCAGGTAAGGTGTTCATCAAGATGTGTTGTACATGAATGCTACTGCTGGTTGTCTCCACAAGCTGGATAGTGTGTACCACGGTGCACTGAGATTTATCACCAACTGCGCTCCCCTTACTCACCATTGCGTATTATACTCAATGGTTAACTGGACATCTTTATGTGCTCGACGCCTCAATCATTGGTATGTTTTCATCTACAAAACCATTCTGGGTATCACTCCATCTTATCTGTCTTGTCTTTTAACAAAGAAACAAGGAAGTCACAATCTTCGTTCAATGAATGTTCTGCAATTTGTCGTCCCCAAAGTAAGAACTGAACTGGGCAAGAAAGCATTTAGGTTTTCAGCAGCGAAGGCTTGGAATAACCTACAATCGAATATTAAACTTCAAACCCTTGTTACGTTGAATGAGTTTAAAGCTTCTGTGAAAGGACTGCAGTCTACCTTGTCTGTATGCACATGTGTTATGTGAGCAAGTTTTAATGTCGTAAATGTGATGTTTTATGTATTTGTTTACTGTTTTTAATGTAACCTTGCTGCTGCCCTCTAGGCCAGGTCTCCCTTGGAAAAGAGATCTTTGATCTCAATGGGATTTTACCTGGTTAAATAAAGGCTAATAAATCTGAATGGATAATAATGTTCACTTTTGATGGAGAGAGGTATTTAATGGCCCATATTATTATTATTATTATTATTATTCACCTATTTTAAATGCAAGGTCCCACAATAGTGTAATGGGAGTGTGCTATTTAAAATCTAGCCTTGATGTTGTAATAGACTGTTTAAAAGTGGTTTTAATAAGTCCTACTGGAAACACACCACAAAGTTGATATTTATTTAAAGGTAGTAAATACTACCAATATGCAGCAGCATTTACACACAGCAACTTTATATGAATGTCATGTTTGCAATTCTCTCTGAACCTAGAGTGAACCCTGCAGCGGCAGCGTCTGCTGTTAATTGCTGGTTTGCATTTGACGTCACGTCCGCTTTGCTTGGTCGCGGTGTAATTCACATAATAGTCAGCAGGCTTGAGCCTAACGTTAAATCAAGTGAGAGACGCGTTTGTAAATAAAGAGTTTGAACAGAAAATGCCACTTTGCTGAGCTGTTCCAAGCATTGAAAATATCGAGAGACAGGAAAGAGCTTTTAGTAGAGTCCCGACAGAAGTGGTTCAT
Source organism: Entelurus aequoreus (assembly GCF_033978785.1). Taxonomy (NCBI): domain Eukaryota; kingdom Metazoa; phylum Chordata; class Actinopteri; order Syngnathiformes; family Syngnathidae; genus Entelurus; species Entelurus aequoreus. Next base: position 25,202,275 of record NC_084742.1, on the reverse strand, counting down.
AAACTGAATAATGTCAGGGAAATTACGAAAATGCGTCAACAGAAATGGCTCTCAAAAATATCACTTTCGTCAACTTGTGTCTATAGCGGTAATTTAGTCAAAGGTTTGTTCGAACATTTGATTTGTTTGACAAGCGTTCTGTCATACAATCAGGTTTATTATTTACTATATCGATAGTGTTTGAGAGCAAAGCGTTAACTAAAGACAAGAGATTGCATTAGTTTGTTAGTGTTCTCTTAAGTTATGTTGTGGTTGCTATGCCTAAATATAACTGCGAAGACCTTAGCCTTAGACTTCCTTTTATTGTCATTCAAATTTGAACTTTACAGTACAGAAAAGAAACAAATTTTGTTGCAATAGCTCGTTGTAGTGCAGGATAAAAGAGCAATATGGTGCAGTTATAAATAAATAGATTACTGTACAGATAGATGTATTGATTGTGCATATGCAGCCACGTTTATGGATGTATGTTATATTGTCTTTATATTCCAGCGAGTTAATCCATTTTTGATTGTGGACATAAACTAACGTCATGTTAAGTCCTAGTAATAAATATAAAGATCGTTGATCCAATTCACCGTGATTTTGTTGTCAATTTTCATAAGAGAAGCTAAATGCTTAATAATTGTGCAGGAACGCAAAGTGCTTTATTTGACATGGATGACCACAATAGCGTCTTTGGTGACATGTGTTAGCGTGAAGGAAATATCCTTAATATTATTAATAAACTAAATTAAATATCTCGTAGGCTGAACAGCATACAGAATCTTAATACAACTAAATAATGTTGGAAACCAAACATGGCTGAACAACAGGGAAATCGACAAAATATGAACTTCACACCATTAAAACAACTGCAGACATGAATTGTAGATGACAGACGAATATTTGAACCAGGAAATCATCTGCAAAATATCCTATTTCTCATTTGCGTGACGATTAGCATGGCACTCGGCAACATTAACGATCGTTAATGTCAATCAAATACATTACTTAGCGATGCATGAATAAATCTAACATTGTCTTTCAGCGATTAATGCTTAATTTGTGGACCCCTCATATGTAAAGACGTAATGTGCATCCAATCTTTTCTTCTTTAAATCTTTGTTAGTGTCGAAGGAAGGGAGGTCGAGGTGAGCAGTAACGTCTACTTTGGTGATGATGAATGGTTTAAATCTTTCAAACTATATTTCTTAAAAGTGTATAAATCCACTCCATCCCATTTAAAGTATTTTTTAATGATGGCTTATATATTTGCCTCTAAACTTTTCCAAATATGCCCAAATGTGCACTGATGCAGATAAATAAACAGTAGCCTAATGCAGTGGTCCCCAACCTTTTTGTACTTGCGGACCGGTCAATGCTTGAAAATGTGTCCCGCGGACCGGGGGGGAAGGGGGCGGGTGGGGGGGTTGCTAGTCATAAAGAAATACAATCATGTGTGCTTACGGACTGTATCCCTGCAGACTGTATTGATTTATATTGATATATAATGTATATATTGTGTTTTTTATGTTGATTTAATTTAAAAAAAACAAAACATTTTTATTTATTTATTTATTTTTTTAACTTCTTGTGCGGCCGCGGCCCGGTACCAATCGGTCCACGGACCGGTACCGGGCCGCGGCCCTGTGGTTTGGGGACCACTGGCCTAATGGGACTCTAGACCACCACCTGAAACCCGGAAGTGCCTCTCAGTCACATGATTGCAACCCAGCAATATTGCAGGTAACTAATTGACACTGCCTGTTATGTAAGCGCCTCATTGTAAAAGCTACTGTTACTAACTGTAAACATGAAAAAAATGCTTTTCATTTGCATTATGTGACAAGAGGCGGCGTCTGACTGGCTCAGAGAAACCCTTCCGTCCGTTTGTCCGACCGAGAGGTGGTCTCCAAAGCTGGAGACATTGTATACAGTACAGCAAGATTGCGAACAGTATCTTCCTGATAAAATAATAGTTAATTTACATAGTTGATGGTTACAAAATTGCACAATGCACAGTTTAATTTGACTTGCTTGTATTTTTCACTGGCTGACGTAGTTTTATTTGCTCAAATTCTTTTTAAAAAGGAGAATTAAAATGTTCCATGACAAATTGTAAATGTAAATTTAAAATGTGAAAACATTCATTATTTACAATATATGCAATAATTGATGTTGTATTTTGCTAATTTTGACAGAAAAATATGTTTATTATTAATATTATTATTATTATTTTAACATTCTTTAAAAACATTATTTCCAGCCCCAGCATGGAGGAGCTATTGGCTGTGGGCCTCTTAAAACCTCACAGTTGTGATGTAACGCTCATGTTACTTATCAACTATACAAAGTTGATGCTAAATGACCTGTTTGTTGTCCTTTTTTAAGCTAAGACTCTATAGGAAAAAATAAATCCTAAAGCAGAATCGAAAATGGAATTGTACACCGAATATAATATCAGTACCCTTCTTTAGAAGGTGAACCTGATACTAGTTATTTATATATCTGTACAAACCACTGTTGGAGTTGCTGGCACCTGAATCAATACATTTTTTTAAATGAGCAAGTCAAACCAATTGTATGTACGTACGTAAGGCCAATTCACAGCAAAAGTCCTCTCAAGGCACTTTACCTATGGAGCCGGTTGAGATCCACTCTACTCAACAACTTCCAAGCTAAGTTTATTAACTCAATTTGCAACATTTTCTGTGTGATTCTCAAAATAGAGAAAAAAGTATTTACTGGGATGTGTATTTAGGCATAAAACACGGTTTTTCTCCTAATTTCCTACCATATTCACCGTATACCGTATCCTTTGTCACATTTTTTGGTCTTTTTATTCAGGTCATCGTCACTTATTGTCAGTCAATCAATCAAAGTTTATTTATATAGCCCTTAATCACAAGTGTCTCAAAGGGCTTCACAAGCCACAACGACATCCTCGAGATCCCACCTCAGGGCTTGAAAAAATTAAACCCATTGGGCGTAATGAGAAACCTTGGAGGGGACCGCAGATGTGGGGATCCCGTCCCTGGGCAACCGCTGCAATGGATGCCGAGTGTATACGGTTAATAATGTGAGACTCCAGTCCATGGCCCACAGCAGTGGAACCTCTTGCATGTAGACACGTCGCGACATGTTTCTTTTTATTCCTCTTGAAAATGTCACCACCTTTCTTCCTCTCACACCTCTGTACACGGCGTGGGACAGCGTGGCGAAGTTGGTAGAGTGGCCGTGCCAGCAATCGGAGGGTTGCTGGTTACTGGGGTTCAATCCCCACCTTCTACCATCCTAGTCACGTCCGTTGTGTCCTTGGGCAAGACACTTCACCCTTGCTCCTGATGGGTGCTGGTTAGCGCCTTGCATGGCAGCTCCCGCCATCAGTATGTGAATGTGTGTGTGAATGGGTGAATGTGGAAATACTGTCAAAGCGCTTTGAGTACCTTGAAGGTAGAAAAGCGCTATATAAGTATAACCCATTTATTTATTTATTACACGTGCCTGTGTTCCAGTGTCTACTGGATTGATCAGGCAGGCGTTTGATTAGTTTATCCACCGAGCAGGAGGTTTGTGTATTGTTCAAGCATGGTATAAAGACACTAAAACTGAAAGTCTCCCCACATTGACATCTCACCAAAAAAGAAGCATACAGCAGGAAACAATTTTTACAGTGTCTTTATTGTGACAATGCTATAACAGCCTTTTATTATCGAGACAGCAAGACATTTTTGAAAAGAGTGTTAATAAACACTTCTAGGACCACATGTTGAGCGATTCTTAGACATGCACACAGCTGTATTATCCCTTGTACCCATTGCACAAATTGCTGTTGCCAGGCAACGGTCCCAGCATTACAAAAGGTGTTTTAATGGACGCAGGCAGCAGTCACTCAGCAATTCAATATTTGAAAGAAAATGGCACTGGACTCATGAATACGAGGGGTGTAACAATACAGCATAGCCACAGTTTTGTTTATTTAGGGTACATTTAAGAATGTAAAACTGTAAATAGTTTTAATGATTTTTAAAATGAAAAATAAAAAAGTACTCATCCAAAAATACTGTTTTTAAATCATTAAATTAAATAAATAATTTAAATATAAGATAAAATTCAATAGTTGACAATGTTGTTGTTTTTTTGTTTGTTTTTTGAGAGAGGGAAATGTAACAGTTTGAATGCTGATGTAATAATTTACATATTTCAAGACTAAGTGTTCCCAAACAGGAGATTTTAAAGGGGATGCCTGATCATTTTCATCTACATTGGTTTAGATAATATTTATTAGATATGATTTGGTGTAAATTTTGCATAAATTTTGTTCCGCAGTCACATTTATAACCTGTTTTTTTAGTCTGCCTGCAAGATGTTTGATTCTGGAAGGGTTGTCATGCATGCATGAACCTTATGATTTGATGCTTCGGCACTTGTAGCCAACAATAAAACAACATTTATAAGTCAGAAAAGAGGAAAATCATAATAGGTGCCTTTTAAGGTGGAAAGTGGTGTGAGAACTTTGTACACCTCTGTACCGTACCAAATATGTTGTACCAAAAAACATGTGCTGTTACACATTTATAAATGTCAACCTAAATGTTATTTTCTTCTTGACTCTTCCCTCCTGTGTTTGTGTTCTTGCAGAATGCGGATGAAATTTTAGTAGCTTCTGCCGAATGTCCGAGTGATGATGAAGACTTGGAGGAGTGCGAGCCTGGAAATGGTGAGTTGACTCAAGGGGGGTGGGGTGGGGGGATTATGGGTTCTGTTGCTGGTTCTACTTTTGGTGTCAGAAGCAAAGTGTGGAGTGTTAAGACATACCTTTTGAGCTCGGTGTCAGGCTGCGCTACCCTCACTGTGCAACTTGGATTGGCCAGACGTGGACGCTTGAAGTTTAGTTTTTATTTTCTCTTTTGAATGAGGCAGGACAATTTGGCACACACCAGTCAAGAACTGTTCTGACCCAATGTGGAACAGTAAATCCATCCACGTGGCTTGTTGCGTGACCACACAGTGTAAGCCGTGGAGCACACACGACATCTTTCTTCTTGGTATTCTAATCAACAAACTGCAGTGTCAAGCTCCGCCTTTTAGGTACCATGCAACTGTGTGTGGTACACAGGTGCAAAGCTGGCAAAATGTGATGCCATTTTATTATGAGTAATAGTTTATGAATTGCAAAAATGTGTGAAATCTTTTTGGCACCTGTATGATACCATACACCCATCATATTTTTCGGGAATTAACATTTGGTATGGTACAGAGGCATACGTAGTGGTTAGGAACCCTACCACTGCAGATGGAAACCCAAGGTATGCGTGCTTAAAGTGACAATATAAATGTATAGAGATGTATTGGCACCTTACGCAATCAACATTTCTGGCGCGGAACGTTCCGTACGGTAGAGAGGCTTACCGAGTTCCCACATTAAGTGAGGGAATGAGGATAACTGCTCATCTCTCAACTTCCATCCATCCATCCATTTTCTACCGCTTGTCCCTTTTAGGGTCGCGGGGGGTGCTGGAGCCTATCTCAGCTGCATTCGGGCGGAAGGCGGGGTACACCCTGCTCAACTTTTCAATTTAAAATTTAGCTACTGTGTGCACAAAGTAGCAATTAAATTAATGTGCTTCTAAGTGTTTTTAGCCTGTTTAAAACATTTTCTAGTTTTCCTAACTCAATATGAGTCCAAAGAAAGCAATGGGCAAGAGATGTGTGGTTTGAAACATTTCGGAAGTATCCACAGCGTTGTGGACACTGCTTCCTCCCACCTCTGGTTTTTATTCACAATCATCGTAGCGAACTGGCTGGTAAAGTTAAGGAATTTTGTGATTTCAAACTGTGAGTGCACCAGAGGGCTACTGACAGTGTGTGTGTTTTGGCAGGGCGGCTGCAAATGACAGTTCAGCAAGTTGTTGTTGTTTTTCCTTTGTTAAATTGAAAGTTGATCCATGTTAGTTTGTTTGCTATACATTACTGTATAGCGTTTTATATTGTGTTTAAAGTGTCTAAACCTTTACTAAAACATGGACTTTTGTCAAGGCTGGAACCCATCATTCATGTTAACATTGTAGAACTATGAACATCGAGATGTGCTTCAATATGCAAACTATTCTCTTTACGAACCCTGTTTAAGAACCAATTGAGTTCTTCAATCGAGGTTTCACTGTACAGTGCAGCCCAGCCTTTAACCAGCAAGTATATGGGCGAGTGATAGGGCCAAGAAAAAGTGAGCACATGAAAACCCTCTTTTGTTATTAAAGTGTCCTGTTTGGGAACACATGGCTACCTAGTGAAATACAAAAACAGATAAAGACAGGTTGATAAGAAAAAAGCAGTGTGCTGCCATTGTTTAGTATAAAAATGTCTGGAACATTGATAATACTGAAAAAACATCTTACCCTTGGAGATACACATGTGAGGAGAAACGGATAGAAAAGCTCAACATGTAGCATTCTCCTGTGGTTTTCTCCGTAGGCGGCTAAGACGGAAATAGAGACTCGGTTACCTCCTTATCGGAAGGCAGAATTTTTTTTTTTTTCAAAGGTGGATTCTACGGCCGGGCTTAATCTCCTGTGGAGAAGCTCAACTTACTCTCTTATATGCCCACACAGCCGGTGAGTGGCAGATAGGCTCACCTTTGTACAGTGAGACAGCTGTCTCTCTCGCTTTCTCTTTACCTTTGTGGATGTTTCTAAGTTTCTGAGGAGGAATAACAAACATGCTGCCTGTCGCGGCCTCTCGAAAGACACCTGGGAAGGGTGAAGGAGTAGGATCAACTTGACTGAGAACTGAATTAGGAGGAAAAACATTGTCCATATCTAGCGAGAGCCAACTGGCAACTACCCGTGGTGTTAATTATGTGTGTGTTGCAAAGGCAAAAATATAATAGGAAGTAGAAAAAATTATGTTCCGCCCTTTGTTTCTATTCTTCTGTGAGAAGACTTTCTGCAAGATTGTGTTAGATTTCCCGCATTTGTGAGTCCAGGCGTTCCTAATTGTGGACCTCATGCCCAAACGGAACTTTCTTGTACACTGCATAGACTGTTCCCAGAAATTGGGAACTTGGAGTTATCCAATATGTCTCAGGAAGATGATGTATTTAGATTGAAGAGTGAGCTCAGGGGTGTAGCGAAACCCCTAAAATAATTAAGAGGGGTATGTTCATACTTGTCCATATACAGTACAGTAGTATGATAAATGAGGACATGGTGTACTCTACTCCTGAACGGCTACACACAACAAGATGAACGTTTGTCAAGACATGCACCCCTGTTGTGCTACTGGTGCTATTATTTTTTTGCAGCGCTGTTATGAAACCCCAAAGTCGGATAGATAGCTCTCAACTGTAACTTTTGGGCGTGTATAACTGCATCGCCGCAAAATTTGGTTAACACCTATCGGGGACTGATGCGCACATGTCATAATATTTGGGCAATATTGGTTTGACAACATGGCTGCCATCACAACATTTCTTTGCAGATGCACGGGCAAGATTTAGCATAATTGGCAATGATTTTTCTAATCATTTGTTGAATCATTATACAACTTTGGTGATATCTGTATTTACAAATATAGTGGCTGCTGCTAATTTATAGCCATTTAAAAATGAAATTGCAACACCCCTGGCTGCTCGGTAATTGACAGGGATTAATGCAGCTGCAGGTCCCTTAAACCCTGATAGCAAGTTTTGTTCAAGGTTTTAGCAGTCCAGTGACGCAAAAAAAATAAATAAAACGATGCCGGAGGAAGAAAGAAGCTCAAGGCGAATGCAAATAAGACCAAGCAGTGGTTTGCAGTGAGGAGAATAAGCACACCTGTGGAGCAGAGAAGAAGCACTAAGCCTCATTAAAATGCAGCGTGGCAGAGAAGACCGTATAGGACGCAGGACTAAGAGAGGGAGATTCTCTCCTACCCCAGCAGGCTAATTAAACTTTGACTTTGTTCGGCAGTTGTAATTACATCAGCCAATTAAAGCTTTGGCAAGGATCCTCCAGCAATGGTAATGAGTGGAGGGACGAGGCCTTGGAATTGGGCGGGATTAAAAAGATGAAGTCCATGCATGTACTTGGAAAACTCAGCTGATGCAGTTTTAGACAAATCTCACAGGCTATTTTTTTATTTGATCCTAGAAGCCCAGCTGACGGAAAGGAGCATTTTTATCTAAACAGTTCCTACCTTAGGATGACCTCATCTCGCATACCTTCAAGCTACTTTATAAGTCCCAGGATGTTGGGAGGAGCTCTATCAGTTTTACTGTGAGAAGATGAGAGCTTTGAGGAGGCTCCTCAATAATTCATCTGATAATATATAGCATAGAGACAACCTGTGGATGCTTCTCTCATGTGAAAGTGAGCTATTGACTCTTCTATATGCCGCTCCATTCTTCAAAGACCAAATGTAGGGTGAAGTTGCCACTCTAAGAATAGAAAGAATAGGAATTTGTCAAGCACCGTGGGGACCTGCAAGTTGATTTATGATAGGGGTGTAACTGTACAGATTCATAATCAGACACAGAACATTTAAAAATTAAAACATGTGCAAACTTGGTAGCGCACGCAGAGCTGATCTACTAAGGCCGTGCACCTAGATTGTGTCTGTTAAATGAGCATAATAGCGCAATGCATTTAAGGCCTGATCTACTAAAATCCAAATACCACACGCTAAACAGCGTTTGCAACATTTTCTGTACTATTAGTGGGCGTGTTGCGTGTGATCAACTCAGACTGCATGTGCAATTGGGAAGTGGTGCAAACCGCTCTATTAAAATGAGATTTTTGCGTGTACTACGCCACTTTCACCACAAAGATCATCGAGACCACTCTATTTATTTATTTATTTATTTTTATTCATTTTATTTTATTATTATTTGTATTTATTTTTTTAATGTCCTGTCCAGCTTCTCAGGCAAATCATATAGTTGATGTAGATGCCCATATCGGCTGTTCAGATTTACTTTACAAAAGAGAAGTGTAGGATACTTCTCTTGTTGCCTTATTTGTATTTCACTTTATTAAATGTATTTATATTATCATTTGGTGCAGCCGGGCCGTAGCAGGAGGGGATAGAAAGAGAAAAAAAGGAAGACAGAGGGGGGAATTGTGGGGACAAGAGGGGGATTAGACAGAGAGACAAAAACAACAACAGCAAACACAACAACAACAACAACAATAGAGCAACATCAGCAAATACGACATGTACAAATATGATGGTAAAAGTAATAGCAAATAAGCAGTTAGCGAAAATAAAAAATAATACAGAAATGACAATGAGCATTATTACACTAAAAATAGAGCAATACAAATACCAATAGAAATAGCGCTATTGATAATGAACAATACCAATACTTTACCTTTATTATCAACAATACAGTTGTTCAAATGCAACAATACATATACGTAATGATAACTTGAGATACGAAAGTATGCAGAAAAATGGGGGGGAAGAAAGAGAAGCAACCTACATAGAGACCGCTCTATTTAAATGAGATATTTTCCATGTACAATGCCGCTTTCACCACAAAAATACTCTAAAGATATTTACTTCACATCCATGTTATCATGCTCCTATCTGCGGCGTGTTGCTATGTTTTAAAACAAGCAGCAGACATGTACCACTTATTTACGGGCATGTTAGAAGCAGTGTATCTACAACTTTTTTTGTTTTTCTTTTTTTAGCACACCTTGCTCATGGGAGAGGCTGGCACTAACTGCGAGTGTGTTCTCCAAAAGCAAGAAAATGCTTAGTTTGCATAGTTTGCAAGTTTTTGTTCACATAGGAGATATGTTATCAATATATCTTCTATATGAAAAAACAAACATCATTAAAAAAAAAACACCAGTGTCAACGCATCATTTGAATTGGTTTTAATCAGCCCCATAAGTCATCCAGCAGCTACACAATTATAAAATATTATTGCTGAATAGACAATATGTTTAAATTTTTTTTTTTGGACCACCCATAAATGTTGACAAGCATACGTAGGATGTAGCTGCAGCACAATCACTTCCTTTTTCACTGCAGCGTGTGTGACTCTGTCAGTTTTGTTCACTTTTCAGGCAGGCTAAAAAAAGACGCAAAATAGTGCTTGCAGTTATATGTGCATCTTCTCCCAGTATTGTGGGTGGTTTGATGACTAGCATCTAAGGAGTGCTTAAAAGGTGGCACAGATTGTGTGTTACATGTTTCACAACATAGCAAAATGCCACAGGCCATGGATGTGCAGGAAAATTATTTATTGCATGGTGACAGCCGGTAGTACATGCAAAAACCTAATTTAAGTAGGCTGGTCTGCACCACTTTATTTACTGTATTTTGGATGCAATAGCAGTACAACAACCTACTTTTAGATAGTGGAACCACCTGATACAAAGGATGTTCCGGAGGCAGGTTCTGTGAAATGCATCAAGGCGGCTAGTCGTGTCTGTGGAAAGAGTCCAAGTTTCAGATCTGTACAGGAGCACTGGCACCACGCAGGAACTGAAAATGTGCATCTTTGTGGACGGTTTTATCTTCGCACTCCGCCAGACTCTTTGGAGGCGACTGAAAACGCCACAAGTCTGCTGCAGATGACATGCAACCTCAGGATCCGAGGAGTAAGATCTGGCAATTTTGGATCCAAGATAAACAAAGTGGTCGACCGCTTCGACCGACTGGTTGTGGATGATAATGACCATCATTCACAAAACACCCAAAAATAGTATGCGCAATTCTTTAATTTGCGCACACTATTTAGTACTTGTTATTTGATATCTTAGTAGATCAGACCCTCAGTAAGTTGCAGGTGTGTACCGATTTTCTACACTTGGCATGTGTCTACTCGATAAACAAATCCAGTGCAGCCCAGCCTTTGGCTAGCATGAATCATGGCTAGTGATAAAAGCCACCATTCTCACATGTTTCCCGATTTTTACCCGGACAACAATATTGCTACACCATCCTTCACTTGGCGCTGTTTCCGGTCGGACAATAATAACGGTTACACCTCGAAGTCAAGTACAGCAATCAGAACAGAAGAAGAAACATAATGTCTGTGTTTATATTGTTACTTTGCACTTTGGTTTAATAAGGTCCAAGCTTGATTGTCAGTTAGGTAATGTACAATTCTACTTCTGCCTACATGTTCAATAGTGAAGTGCAACTTTGTCAACACTATATTTAGCCATTATATCTATTGTTTTCCTTGTGTATATTTGAGAACCCCCTCTTATAAATAAATAAATAAATAAATGGGTTATACTTGTATAGCGCTTTTCTACCTTCAAGGTACTCAAAGCGCTTTGACAGTATTTCCACATTCACCCATTCACACACTGATGGCAGGAGCTGCCATGCAAGGCGCTAACCAGCAGCCATCAGAGGCAAAGGGTGAAGTGTCTTGCCCAAGGACACAATGGACGTGACTAGGAAGGTAGAAGGTGGGAATTGAACCCCAGTAACCAGCAACACTCCGATTGCTGGCACAGCCACTCTACCAACTTCGCCACACCGTCTTAAACATATTCTATTGCTTTTGGTTGTGATTTTTATTCAAAAGAAAAATTTTGCGGACAAATAATATTTTAATGTTATTTGCTTTATTTAACGTGAAGATTATAATGTTAAAATATACGAGAAATACAAGTTCATTGTATTTGAAAGGATATTCATGCATTATTACTATGTATTATAATTACATCAGTGATTAATTTGGTCTCCAAAAAATAATGTCAATAATATTATTTAATATCACAGTAATTTGTAGGTCAAAATATTGTCGAGCAAAATTTGTTATCGGCCCGGGCCTATCTCAGACATGGCGAGTAAGAAGAGGAAATATGCGTGCAATTTCCAAAATGATTGGTAAAAAGAATTGAAATTCATCCAGCACAGCTCAAAGGGGAAGGGGTAAGCGGCCTGCAAATGTTGTAGATCCGGCTTCTCCATTATAACCGGTAGCCGAACAGATATAATCACACAACGGTCAGAGAACCATAAGGCTCACCGGTCACAGCCCAGCATTTGGAGAATGACCTTCAGCATTTTGCATTATGTATGTATAATTTTGAAAATTGATAAATTACAGCTGTTTAGACAAAGGCTGGGCTGCACAGTATTTTTTGTTTACCGAGAAGACGCATATAGACGAGGCACGCTTTCTGTCCCTCACTTTGTGTGGGACGTCAGTAGGGGTGGTTGAAATCATGGATTCTTCGGTGCATCACATATGGGATGAGGACGATTCTGCATCGATAGACAAACATCCACATATTGATTATTTATGTATGTTAAATAAAATAATACAGATGGTTTTAAGGTTGTCTGTCTATCTGTGTTGGCCCTGCGATGAGGTGGCGACTTGTCTAGGGTGTACCCCGTCTTTCGCCCGAATGCAGCTGAGATAGGCTCCAGTACCCCCCGCGATCCCGAAAGGGACAAGCGATAGAGAATGGATGGATGGAAGGGTTCTAAAATGTGGATCTTGTGTAGAAACACACAGCGTAATACACTGGCAGGAAGAGAGGCGAAGCCATGCTAACTGCTAAACTAGCTTGGATGAAAGTAATGGAACACTTTTGAACCCAATGTCCCATGTTAAAAAATCCGACTACAAATACATGTACTGTTACACACCAAGTAATTATTTTGTTTTGATTGTTTCAATGGTTGTCACTTGGATTTATATTTTGAAGGCTATTTCAGATGTCTTTCTGTTAGTATTGAGGCTCCATGTCCTGATTACATAGGACGGCTGTGTGCTTGTGTCACATGACTATCCCCTTGTGCCAATGAATCACAACAGCCGTGACTCTGTAAACACCTTTTGAAGAGCGACATTGTAAAAGATGATACGGGCGGCGGCGTTGTACCTGCTGTGTCGCGCCGTCGTGGGTTTTTCCATCTGCGGCCCAATCAGAGACGAATTACGGAGTGGCTCCCACTCCCGACGAGGCCCTTTCGCTGTAAATATTTCAAATGGCTGCGAGCGGCCTGACATGACGGCCACAGTAACGATGTTTGTCAGGAGAACGACACGGACGCATCAGTACCCATCTGCTCCAGTAAATAGAGGCGGCTGACTCATCCCGAGTAGGGCGGGGGAAAAAAAGAAGACTTTTCATCAAGCAGCCTCGATTTGTGGTTCCACCGCCTCGGAGCAGTGCAATCATGGGGGTCAAAGTCAATCAATCAGACTATATATCGCAGTCTCTCTCGCGTTATTGCTTAGGTTATAGTGTTGGACGTTATTATTCTTCATGCATGTTTTAAGTCAGCCTGGCCATACTTTTAGCACCACACCAACCATTCACTTTTGGGTTTTCTGGCCAATCCGAATGCATAATGAGGGTAACCAGAACAGGGGTGTCCAAACTTTTTCAACCGGTGACTGCTTACAAAAAATGGAGGGCCACTTTGACAAATTGTGTGCATTTAAAGGTATGTCAACTAATCCAATATTAGTGTAGCATGGAATAACTTGTGTCATTAAAAATGAATGTTTTTTTCACAAAATGAAAATGGCCCCCAGGGCACACTTTGGACACCCCTCGAAGGAGATGTGTGTTAAAGGGCTGAGTTTCAATGGTCCACCTGATATGCAATGATTACCTCCAGGCTTTGGCTCTGAGAGGCAGCAGCAGGCTTCGCTTCTGAAACATATTCATACTAGCACTGGACCACCTCTTGTTTGCACTTTCCTCCCGAAATATCGAAAGCCTACCGTGCAGCCTCAAAGGACCACAAATTAAAAAAATTTAAAAATGTTCTGCCTGGAAAGCTGCTTGACTTTGACACGTCATTCAGCGCGACTAAAAAACGGGTTCCAACTAATCCGGCAAACTTCTACACGTCTTTGCGTCGCTCGTCTTTTTGTTCCTTTGACGTGCTCTGCTGTCCTCTCAGGCGTCAAGGTGAAACACAGCCCGCAAACACACACACACACACACACACACACACACACACTGGAGCAGCGAATGAGAGAGACAGCGCAAACACAAAATAGACGTCATTGCCATGGAAACTAGCCCTTTGCACAAGTGAAAAATATGCTTGAAGTTTCTCTTTCACAGCTCCCACATTTTGCTTCTATTCAAGGCCTCAGGGGCCTGGGGGGTGGGGGGAATGTGTTGGAAATGTTTGATGGCTCTGAATGAATCAGCCTTTTAATAACTAAGCTGTTGTGCTTGACCAATGTGTATTTGGGGCTGAGCTGACTTTAAAGGGTCCAGGTGGGATTTTGACCATTCCTTCTCCCTGTGGGATCCCCACCCACCCACTCTTTCGCCTCATCAAGTAAAACATAATAGCCATGCAGTCATGATTTTATGCTTCTTCTTTTGATCATATGTTGCCATGACGTGAACAACCCCCCTCCCCGGCCCTCCTCCATATCCTTAAAAATGATGCTCTACTCTGTGCCTTTTGCAACTGCTAAAATAAACCTGTTCTGTCATGTTGTGTTCTAACCTAAAACCCTTCTTTGTTTGACACCCATTAACCTGTCATTTTCACATCAATGATAACGAGTAAAGTGGCTCGTTAAGAAATGTAGCAACTATTCACTGGTAGTAGTTAATGGGGATGCAGAATGTCATTGACCTGTGTATGTGTGTGCTTTTTGGGAGGGAAGGGGGTGTTTACAGTCCTTACATTTCAACGAGCATTTATTTGATATCTTCTCAAGCAACAACATTATTAAAAATATGATTAGTCAGCTACTATATTAGAATAGATATAGTGTCTAATGAAATAAGTCAACACAAGCTACGTAGCTTACCTACATTTCAAGTTTCAAGTTTATTCACAATACCATAGAACAATTACAATAGTAGTGAATATCATTTAAAGATGTTGGTAAGTGAAAGGGTCCCCCAAATAAGCTAGAAGAAGCTTTTGACAGGGGGTCCAGAGGACAGTATATACATGTAATGATGAAACATGGTAGCAAGCACAACAACAACAAAAAAACAACAACGCTATATGATAAACACAAGATAATAGTACTAAAGCACGCATACACATACACACATACATTCATTCAACCATGCAAAACCCAACAGTAGTCAACCCCACATGAGGCATTAGAGATAGGTCGTTAATAGGTAAGTTTTCAGTTTCTTTTTGAAGTTGGAGAATGGATACCGCATCTTGAGGCTTTCATTAAGCCGGTTCCAAATCTTTGGTCCCCTGCATACAACACTTCGGAGCGGTACAAGCCAGTAGACGATGTTTACCTGATATCAGTTCTAAGTTAAGAGTGTTGTGGGCATGCTGGGGATGGTAGATAGGAACCAAACTACAGAGCCTAAGATTCAGCCTGTGAATGACTTGATAGGTTAAACAAGCATTTTGATAAATATTGAACTCTGTCAGTCTTAAGAGATGATAATTATGGAATAGATGTCGAGTGGGGGCATTAAACTTGGACCATGACAGGGTCCGTATGATTTTCTTTTGCATGGATTCTAATTTGTGAAGGTAGGTAGGGAAGGTGTTACACCAGATGACATTACAGTAATTAAGATGTGGTTCAAAGAGAGTTTTATATAGGGTAGGTAGAGCATACAGAGGAAGATAATGACGAAGGTGAAAGAACAGGTCAACATATTTGGATAATTTGTTTAACAGATGGCTAATGTGACATTTTAAATTAAATTGAGGTATTCGTCAATGATGACCCCCAGGAATTTTGTGAAATACACTCTCTGTATTTCCTGCCCATTGATGTTGATATGGCAGTGCTCAGTATTTGTCCGGTTTTTATTTGAATGAAATAGAATAAAATTTGTTTCCCAGTAGCTTAGCGGTAGCTTAGCTACTTTTTAAACAAGTAGCTTTTTCTGTAGCTTAGCTACTTTTAGACGCATGTAGCTTGTAGTTTACATCAAAGCTACAAGCTACAAAGAGAGAAAAAGGACTGTGAATACAGGCCAGAAAATAAAATGACCTGGATGAATGAGAACATCCATACATACGGAGGAAATACGTGATGATTGGTAGGTGTTCGTATGGTGATTCACAATTGGCTAAGGTTACATTATGGACTGGCCAATCAGAGGCAAGATAAGGCGAGTCATTGAAACCAGGAAGCAAAATCATAACAGACACACACTCATGTCACATGACGACGAGGGAGTCAGAGACAGAGGGACAAGTCCAAAAAAAAGAAGAAATATACTTGAAAATGTCAGAGGAATTCTCTCCTGCAAATTAGATGTTTCCTTTAATAATGAAGATAACGTGCAGGAAACCCACAATAATATGTGTCCTTGGCCATATTTAGACAAATGTATCTGTTTAGCAAAAACAATGCCCAAAAGCTTAGTTTTTAATTATTTAAACCAAACCATAACATAAAAAACTAAACCGCTCTCTTCATTTAAGACGTCGTACACAAATTTAGGAACATGCATTTAAGTGAGTTGAGTTCATGAAAAGTTTTACTGCACATAACCATTACCAACTATTCCAAAACAACACAAGTCATTGTTTTTATAGATGCTGTTTTTTATCGTATGTAGAGAAAATGAAAACCATTATATGGGTGGGCCAAAGAAAAAACAAACTAAATAAATAAATACAGTGGATTGTGGGGAGCCCTAGAGGTAGTTGTAGGGTGTCCCCAGCTAAATGACAGATACTTAAAAGTAATGGACCCTCATTGGTTCCATTTGTACACTCTCAGTTACATTAACATTGATATTATACAGGTGGGCTCATAGATATTATTGTCGTTAAATGTAGCTTTGATGTAGCAAGCTACTTTTTCCGTGTAGCTTGTAGCATAGGCGCCGATCTACATTTCTGCCAGTGGGTGCTCGGTGTGTATGTATTTAAAAAAACAAATTTTAAAAGACGTTCAGCGAAGTTAATATCCCATATGATTTGTGGCTTTGTTATTTTGTAAAATGGACCAAACTCGCCACAAAATTAACTACAAGATTGATTTTTCAAAAATTATTTCAAAGATTGAAAGTTGCCATCAATTCCACGTGGGTGCTCGGCATTGTCCGTGGATGCTTGGGCCCCGAAGCACCCACGGTATCGGCGCCTATGGCTTGTAGTGTAGCTTGCTACAATTCTCCAGGGATCACTTCCCCAGTAGTTTAGCTACATTTAATCGAGAGTAACTTGTAGCTTAGCTTACTACATTTTCCAAGTAGATTGCCCATCACTGCCCATACACACACAAGTCCTTTTAATCGACTGCCACATTAATTGTTCAGTTTCTTACACAAGACTTTGTATAACAAATTCTAGGTAAAAAAAAAAAACACAACAAGAGCCCTATTTATATACATTAAACCAGAGTAAAAACACACATGCTTAAGGGCCCACCTTATGATTGACGCTTAGGGTTGCACAATATAGAGGATATTCGATATGAATTATATGAATTTGGCCAAAGCTTTCTATACTATGTTGATGACAGAATCTAGCTGTGTCGCACAAATTTGACAGCGACAAGCGAACGAAGGAGTCCTCAACGATATGTAGCGTCCTCTAAACATGTGATGTCATTAAGAAACATAAGCTTTTTACATTGGAAAATGTTGTACATTTTAGCACACAGAAATTGTTTTAAATGTCTAACTAATCATGCGCCACCCCTGGTCTGGAGTCTGGCTGTCAGACATCAAGGCTCCCGCAGACCTAACACCACATCCTCAGTCAATGGGGGACTGTGTGGTTCCTAAGTTCAAAAAATCTTTTGGACAGTCCACCTTTTCCTCTACCGGAGCCACACTGTGAAAAACTCTTCCCCCTTAATTAAAACGGCAAACTGACTCAAACGTCTTCACCAGACGTCTGAAACTGTGGCTGAAATCAGAGCAAAGTCTTACACATTAATGTATTGTAAATTTGATTAATTGTATATTTTGTTACATTTTAACTTATATTCCGTATCATAGGAGCCTACTGTGGGAAGGTGTTAAAAATTAGATTTTTTTCATAACACTTAAGGCAATGCATCTGGTTATGTCCATATCAAATAAATAAATAAAAACAACAGCAGAATAAGTGCTTAATATATTTTAACAGAAGTGTAGACAAATCCGCGTTACACCAGGAAAGTAACCAGTTATTAACAGTGAATCAACAAGTAGATTAATAATAGTTTTGACAAAAAAATATGTCACCGCATACGTCAGCAGCCAAATCAGGAGCCTTTTGAACCTGTTTTGAAATAATTATCATTTATATGCCAAATAATACTTATGTACATTTATTTTGTTATTCGTAATATATTTGCATAATTAAAAATATAAAGTTTTGGAATAAGGCTGTAATATAACAAAACGTGGAGAAGGTGAAGCGCTGTGAATACTTTCCGAATGCACTGTATGTAGACATCACTTTTACTTTAACAGCACAGTAAATATGTACTGCTATACAAGCTGTACACTGCCTACTCTAAAGTATAGTTTACTTTCTGTAGCAGAGGAGGTACTTCAACAGGAGGCTTTACAGGGGGGTTGTGAAATTATTTGGGTGGGATTGCTCTATTTTTTTATAGGCCCCCCTGCAATTTGTCCACTAATGTAACTGTTTTAGAATACACATCATGTTGATCCAACACACTGCAGTGTGCCTGTGCACACCGAGGCAGAAGACAGTCAGCAATGCACACATTCAGCGACACACAGGAGCTGGTTCAAGCAGGGCATTGGTTTATTCACCTGTCCTTCTGACGAAAAGAACACAGCTCTGTCAGGTTCCCCCTGATTGGCCAAGAGCCCGCTAGCAGCTAGTTTGTTAAGTGTTTGCATTGGAAAAATGTATCGTTTTGTAACACGACAAAAAAATACGAGGTCCTAAGATAGTTTAAGGTAACAAGGTACCTTTAACATTACTTTCATTAAAAACACAATTCTATACCAGATATGTGAGTAGGGGGTCCCCGCTAGGTTTTTCCATCAGTTCAGGTGTCCTTTCCCTGTACAGTATTGTCTCTTGAGAAGATTTAATATGGTTGCTGCAATGTGAGGGCTGTACTCACTTGTGTGAGAAACTTTTCGATGAAGCTAATTAAAGACGAGCCACTGAAGCCAAAGGGGAGGGGGGACTCTGCCCCCTTTTCTCTCAATCAGTCATTCTTCAAAAACATGAGTGGAGGTAAAGAAGGGAGGGGGGAGGTTGGATGTTGATCACTATCCAAGAACAATCTTACACAGCTTTCTTTTTGTAATTTTTTTTCATGCAAAAATCATGCGGCCAATTTGTTGATGTAAGTGACCTGAATCTCGTGGTTTGCTATCTTCTTTACCCAATCACAGCAGAGACATCAAAGTGTGCATAGTCTAGCATTAGATGTTAGCTGTTTCAGTGCAATGTGTAGTCTGCTGTTAACTTGTACTATACTGACATAGCATGTAGGCTAGAGAATGTTCTAACATCTTGTAGCTTAGCTCAGATTGACAGATCAGCATAGAACTCATGAGATAGTTTAAACTAAATGATAAAACTAACCTCATGTCAAGTTATCATTGGTGCTTCTCTGATCATGTGACCTGACCCGTTTCCCTCCGCTCTCTCTTTCTTGTCCTAGGAGGTGAAATAGTGTTGCCCATTATTACGGTGGACTCGCTAGACCCACCATCCATCGCCACCCGCTACCCAGTAATGCCCCCACCTCCCACCACTTACCGCCCCTTCCTCACCTTACTCGAAACCACCAAAGAGTCCCCCCCCTTGCCCAACATCCGCCACCCCTGCCCCTTGGACCAGGAAGACTGCGAGGAAAACATCGAGGTGTCGACGTATGGCTCGGGAGAGATGACCGAGTCCGACGACGAGGACTATTATAAAAACTCCCCCCTGGTCACAGATAGGACCGTCTTGCCCCCTCCCCCGGCCGTCGAGGGCCAAAGCACCCGAGACGGCCATTTCCCACACCTCCCTTACGACCACCGTCCGCCCATCTCCTCCACCCCCACAGCCAACCCCGACCAGCTCAGCCCTCGCGTCAAGGGTGCGGCCGGCGGCAGCAGCGGTAGCAACAACATCCCGGCGGGGAAAATGAACACTCGGGATCAAGTGCTGCTGCCGCCGTCCAACCCCTCGTTAGACCCCGGTCACCGCAGAGTGCCCGGAATAACCTACCCTCCTAATTTCCCCCACGTTCCCACTCCAGACCCCACGTCTCCCGAGAGAGGCCTGCCGGGCGCCGTGGAGGTGCAGCAGTCGAGCAGCACCACGGGGATGGTGGTGGGGATCGTAGCCGCCGCCGCCCTCTGTATCCTCATCCTGCTCTACGCCATGTACAAGTACCGCAACCGCGACGAAGGCTCCTACCAGGTGGACCAAAGCCGTAACTACATCAGCAACTCGGCCACACAGAGCAATGGGACTCTGGTGAAGGAGAAGCCGCCGAGCGCCGCCAAGACGGCCCCCAAGAACAAGAAGAACAAAGACAAGGAGTACTACGTCTGAAGGGGGTGCGCCGCCACGACACACGAAGGCAGGCCGCATTTAAGAGAGAGAGAGAGTGAAAGGGAAGGAGGCGGGGAAACAGCGGACATTTGTACAACCGATCCTGAGCTCACAGAGGAAGGCGGATTTGTTTAGACCTCGCTTCTCAACACCTCATCAAGCAAATCGTTACCTGCTGATCGGGTTGTTTGATATCTCCAGTACTGTACACAAGCACCCTCAGTATTTGCGGCATCCATCAGAAACCACCAACCAGTATCCAACGCTGCCATCTTATAGAGGCGTCATCGTCACTTGTCCCTTTCTCTCTCTCCGGCTCTCTCTCGCTTGCTCGCTCGCCACGTTTGCGGTGTTCAGCAACTGATGAACTCTGCCGTGTTTCCAGCATGTAGTATTCATCGACAACAAAGACACAAACTTTCTTTTTTTTCCGTGGGATTCCGAGACACTTAAAAAAAATTTAAAAAAATAAAAAATAAACAACGTAGCAATTTACAGTATGTGAGATACCACCACCGACCGCTCCAGTCTAGCAGATTCTGACTCGTACCTTCAGGTGTCGAGCCCAAATCCTCCTCGGCCGTCTGTGTCATGTTGTTTCTGGTGCTCAGAAGTGCAGAGAAACTTTCCTGCAGCTACAATTAACCAGAAAAAAACTCCCACCAACAAGATGAACTCTGTTCTTTATGACCAGAAATATATGTATAAACAACGCAGAAACCTACGTTGTCGGGAAATGGAGAGTTCGCCAACGCAGTGTAGCTAAGACTGACTTTTTTCCACAACAGAACCGTTGGAATAAGTGTTGCTGCAGGGCTGAGAGATGAGAGACTTTTAAAGGGAGTTCTTCTAGCAGGAGCTCCACTGGAAGGGCCTCCCTGGAGCCCGGCTGCAGGACCTGTGGCAGCCACACACACATAGACGGATACAGTATATACACAGGAAGACGGAAAGAGCGCTAATGTTCCAATTTTCTCGGCGCTATTAAAAGAAAATAAACTGTACTATGATAAGAAAAAAAATGCCGAAAAAGTTTGTGAAATGTCTAAATATTTGCCATCACAACGAGAAATGTGTCCCCAAAACACCCCGGCCCAGTCAGTTTGTTGTCGTTTGTTTTTATTTTGGTAAATTGGCTGTTATATTCATCTTTTCAATATGTTTACTTTTCCTATGTCCCTTCATCCATCCTACTATTTTTTATTCCTGCTTTTATAGCAAGGGTGTCCAGACTTTTTCCAGCAAAGGCCGCGTAAAAAAAAAAAAAAAGTTGAATACTTGATACATGTTGTGAATTAAAGATGCTAAAAGCAATCCAATATAGGTCAACATATACTAAACTGAACAAAACAGCTCCATCTCAGCTTTGGGTTATAGGTAATAAATCAAATATTTTTTATATTTATTTCATTAGTAATGATTTGCTGAGGACCAATAAAAATCGAGCTGCGTGTTTTTGGACTTTGGACACCCTTGTTTTATTCTGTGTGTATCGTGACAGAGGTGCTGACGCCATCACTGCTGCCACACGTATGTGTTTTTTGTTCCTCATTTTACACCACATTTGCATACACCTCCCAATATCCCCCTGTTCTTTCTAAATGTTATTGTAAAGTGTTCCAGTGAGATGACTCTAAATATGTGTACATTAACAGAGGGAATACACTTGGTTATATACTTCTTACTCCTTGCGTTTGTTGTCTCTTCTATCATCCTCTATGGGTATACTACTGTCAGCAGGATCCAATCTTTTTTCCACCGAAGGCCATGTATAGAAAAATAATAATTGCATTAATAATTATTAATATTCTTCATATCTATATTTAATAACATACATTCTTAAATATGTTATTAGTGATTTACCAAATATTATCCCCCCCAAAAAAATCCTGCTCATGAGTGCCCCTGCTGGAAAATTAGAAACACATGCCACAAGTCCATCAAAGAGCACACATACTCAAAAAATATTAAATACATTTTATTTGATCCCCCCTCAAAAAAGTATATATATACACACACATATATATATCCATCCATCCATCCATCTTCTTCCGCTTATCCGAGGTCGGGTTGCGGGGGCAGCAGCTTAAGCAGGGAAGCTCAGACTTCCCTCTCCCCAGCCACTTCGTCCAGCTCCTCCCGGGGGATCTCGAGGCGTTCCCAGGCCAGCCGGGAGACATAGTCTTCCCAACGTGTCCTGGGTCTTCCCCGTGGCCTCCTACCGGTCGGACGTGCCCTAAACACCTCCCTAGGGAGGCGTTCGGGTGGCATCCTGACCAGATGCCCGAACCACCTCATCTGGCTCCTCTCGATGTGGAGGAGCAGCGGCTTTACTTTGAGCTCCCCCCGGATGGCAGAGCTTCTCACCCTATCTCTAAGGGAGAGCCCCGCCACCCGGCGGAGGAAACTCATTTCGGCCGCTTGTACCCGTGATCTTGTCCTTTCGGTCATAACCCAAAGCTCATGACCATAGGTGAGGATGGGAACGTAGATCGACCGGTAAATTGAGAGCTTTGCCTTCCGGCTCAGCTCCTTCTTCACCACAACGGATCGATACAGCGTCCGCATTACTGAAGACGCCGCACCGATCCGCCTGTCGATCTCA
Organism: Entelurus aequoreus; assembly: GCF_033978785.1. Classification (NCBI taxonomy): domain Eukaryota; kingdom Metazoa; phylum Chordata; class Actinopteri; order Syngnathiformes; family Syngnathidae; genus Entelurus; species Entelurus aequoreus. The sequence goes on along the minus strand of NC_084742.1, from coordinate 25,179,279 downwards.
CGATCCACTCTTCCCTCACTTGTGAACAAGACTCCGAGGTACTTGAACTCCTCCACTTGGGGCAGGGTCTCCTCCGCAACCCGGAGATGGCACTCCACCCTTTTCCGGGCGAGAACCATGGGGTACCATTCTCATCCCAGTTGCTTCACACTCAGCTCCGAACCGATCCAGCGAGAGCTGAAGATCCTGGCCAGATGAAGCCATCAGGACCACATCATCTGCAAAAAGCAGAGACCTAATCCTGCAGCCACCAAACCAGATCCCCTCAACGCCTTGACTGCGCCTAGAAATTCTGTCCATAAAAGTTATGAACAGAATCGGTGACAAAGGGCAGCCTTGGCGGAGTCCAACTCTCATTGGAAACGTGTCCGACTTACTGCCGGCAATGCGGACCAAACTCTGGCACTGATCATACAGGGAGCGGACCGCCACAATCAGACAGTCCGATACCCCATACTCTCTGAGCACTCCCCACAGGACTTCCCGAGGGACACGGTCGAATGCCTTCTCCAAGTCCACAAAACACATGTAGACTGGTTGGGCAAACTCCCATGCACCCTCAAGGACCCTGCCGAGAGTATAGAGCTGGTCCACAGTTCCACGACCAGGACGAAAACCACACTGTTCCTCCTGAATCCGAGGTTCGACTATCCGGCGTAGCCTCCTCTCCAGCACACCTGAATAGACCTTACCGGGAAGGCTGAGGAGTGTGATCCCACGATAGTTAGAACACACCCTCCGGTTCCCCTTCTTAAAGAGAGGAACCACCACCCCGGTCTGCCAATCCAGAGGTACCGCCCCCGATGTCCACGCAATGCTGCAGAGTCTTGTCAACCAAGACAGCCCCACAGCATCCAGAGCCTTAAGGAACTCCGGGCAGATCTCATCCACCCCCGGGGCCTTGCCACCGAGGAGCTTTTTAACTACCTCAGCAACCTCAGCCCCAGAAATAGGAGAGCCCACCACAGATTCCCCAGGCACTGCTTCCTCATAGGAAGACGTGTTGGTGGGATTGAGGAGGTCTTCGAAGTATTCCCTCCACCGATCCACAACATCCGCAGTCGAGGTCAGCAGAACACCATCCTCACCATACACGGTGTTGATAGTGCACTGCTTCCCCTTCCTGAGGCGGCGGATGGTGGTCCAGAATCGCTTCGAAGCCGTCCGGAAGTCGTTTTCCATGGCTTCCCCGAACTCCTACCATGTCCGAGTTTTTGCCTCCGCGACCGCCGAAGCCGCACACCGCTTGGCCTGTCGGTAACTGTCCGCTGCCTCAGGAGTCCTATGAGCCAAAAGAACCCGATAGGACTCCTTCTTCAGCTTGACGGCATCCCTCACCGCCGGTGTCCACCAACGGGTTCTAGGATTACCGCCACGACAGGCACCAACTACCTTGCGGCCACAGCTCCAATCAGCCGCCTCGACAATAGAGGTGCGGAACATGGTCCATTCGGACTCAATGTCCAGCACCTCCCTCGTGACATGTTCAAAGTTCTTCCGGAGGTGGGAATTGAAACTCTCTTTGACAGGAGACTCTGCCAGACGTTCCCAGCAAACCCTCACAATGCGTTTGGGCCTGCCAGGTCTGTCCGGCATCCTCCCCCACCATCGCAGCCAATATATATATATATATATATATATATATATATATATATATATATATATATATATATATATACACACACACACACACGTATACACATTTGCATATATAGTTTATACACATGTGTATATATATATATACTGTATATAATTTCATGTTTTTTTTAAAAGCTTATAAAGTAAGACGCACCGCTCGTATTCAATTTTGGTTTGCCGGTATCCATTTTCTGAGATTTTAACCAGATCATTTTTGGCTTCTTTTTCTTTGTAGTCTTCAAATGCAGTCCATGTTTACTTATATTTATTCTGTTTATAGATGCTTTAACATTGTAGAAAAAGCCGGTTTCAAAGTGTGACTTCATGCCAGGTCTGCCCTTGGCTAAATTGGGTCCAGAAGCAAAATTTTATTTTCAGGTCCCCACTACTATTTTTTAGACATTTTTTCTTTATCTGTGTGAAACACATTTTATACTTTTTTTTATCAAAATGAAACCTAATTTTATGCAAGTTTTATACAAAAATTAATTCATAGGAAATGTATTGTTCAATAATTAAGAATAATAACGAATTTAACAAATTAATTTAACAGATCCCACTGGGATCTAAACCCAGTTCTTCTGCTTGCAAGCCCATCACTATCACACCTAGCAGGGTTTCCCCCAGCTGGGGCCCTAAGCAAAAAAAATAATTTGGAGTCCCCGCTTCCTCCTTAAAAAAAATCACACTTTTTTTATTTATGTCAAAAGATTTGTATACATTTGTAAACAAGCTTGAATTTGATGCATGGTTTGTACTAAAACGAATTTATAGGAAATACATTGTCTCATAAATATTTATTTTCGTGCAAAATAACAATTTTAGCATCATTATTATACTTACACGTACAAACCTTTTCAAATCAACTCTAGCTGTGATTAAAACCAGTTCTTCTGCCTTACAAACTAGTACTAATGCTGTGCACCAAGGGAGCCTGTGTGACTGTGTGGGGAAATTTGCCATCACATTTCATGCCAGTGATGGAGCAGGAAGCGGCTAGGAATAGGTTGCGGTAAAATTTCATATAAAGTGCCCTGACATTCATCAATTGACAGTTTACATGCGCTTAGTCACACAAAAACTGCCCCACTCCTCCCCCCACACAAATTCGGGGGCTCCTACGGATTGCGCGTGATCTGCATGTAGGGAGGGGCGGCCCTGCTTTACGCCTATTTGTGTATCAAAGAGACATATTTTAAAACAGAAACAGAGCTTTTATTCTACAACATTCTCCATGTCTTAGTAATTACTCATGATGTGTTCCTTATGCCTGTATTCAATATGTACTTCTCCAGTTAACCTTTTTAAGTTAATAGGGTTTATAGCCGAGTGTGATGCGACTGGGATGAAAATCAGCACTTCCAAGTCCGAGTCCATGGTTCTCGCCCGGAAAAAGGTGGAGTGCCATCTCCAGGTTGGGGAGGAGATCTTGCCCCAAGTGGAGGAGTTCAAGTACCTCAGAGTCTTGTTCATGAGTGAGGGAAGAGTGGATTGTGAGGTCGACAGGCGGATTGATGCGGACCCTGGTGGTGAAGAGAAAGCTGAGCCGGAAGGAAAAGCTCTCAATTTACGGGTCGGTCTACGTCCCTATCCTCACCCATGGTTATGAGCTTTGGGTTATGACCGAAAGGAAAAGATCACAGGTACGAGTGGCTGAAATGAGTTTCCACCGTCAGGTGGCGGGGCTCTCTCTTAGAGATAGGGTGAAAAGCTCTTTTATTCGGGAGGAGCTCAAAGTAAAGCCGCTGCTCCTCCACATCGAGAGGAGCCAGATGAGGTGGTTCGGGCATCTGGTCAGGATGTCCCCCGGACGCATCCCTGGGGAGATGTTTACGGCACGTCTGACCCGCAGGAGGCCACGGGGAAGACTCAGGAGACGTTGGAGGGACTTAGTCTCCCAGCTGGCCTGGGAATGCCTTGGGATCCCCCGGTAGGAGCTGGACAAAGTAGCTGGGGAGAGGGAAGTCTGGGCTTCTCTGCTTAGGCTGCTGCCCCCGCGACCCGACCTTCGATAAGTGGAATATGGTGGCTGGATGGATGGATGAAATTATAGATCCTGCTCAGTAACAATAGAAATAGAAAGAAAGAAAACTAGAAAAATAGTAAATACTTAAATGTTCAATAAAGAAGTAAAAGAAAGCTATGTTATCCATTTGACCAGCCAATTTCTCCTAGTTGTTAGCTACTTCCTCATTGAAAAACCCACACAGCTAAACAAGGGATTTGACCAAAAGCGTTTCGTAGGCACATAACTGTGAATTCTCATAAAATCAAATTATTAGCATGAATGAGTGCATTTCCAAGAATAGTTGAATATTTCCTCCTTGCAATTCTTCAGTCTCTCCTCTCAAGCTGCTTATTGCTGGGTTAATTCCGGAGACTTCAGGCACGACACAAATAGAAGCATAATTTACAAGTCAAACAGGAAAGAGACTGGGAATGGCAGAGCTGCAAGGTGAGTAGGAAGAGGAGGTGTGGAATGCAATCAGTGCCTACAAGGTGGGAAGTCGAGGATGGAAACATGAATTTCAAAATGTTTGAATTCTGTATTATATATGTTGTATTGTATTGTGTTTCATCAAGATGGTGTATGTCCCCTCAGAGAAAAAACAGAGGATTCACACTGTATACAGGAGGTTTACGAAGCAGCATGTTTTTCTTATCCAGAAGCGGAAGTATGAGGATTAACTCCAGTTATCCGGTATTACAAAGCCGGGTAACTGGCAAGATATGTCACCATGGTAATGTTAGAGATTCGACCCATGTTCTTTTATTGAACAGTCAGTCTTCTGAAAAATTTCACAGAATTATTTAAAACAGGCCACAGGTCAAAGTTACAGCGTTGGTCTTACTCTTGCAGAAGTCGGTTGATTGCGTACGCTAGCGGGTGCCCAGATCAAGATTGTATCACTCTCTTTAGAGTGAATGAGCGGATAGTTCCAATGGGAGTCCATGGTTTCCTGATGTTGGGGCCAAGCCTTGGGAAAAAGAAGCAACGTGAGTTCAAGAAGACGTAGGCTAGCCAGGCTTTTGATTAGGGCATTTGTTTCAAAAGGATATGCAGCTAACTAAAATTATTCCTATTTCAAATTAGTAATCTCTGAGACTAGTTTTATTTTTTCTAAGAATTTGACCTTTATACCAATTTTTCAGACAGCTTGAGGTTACTTGGGCTTACACAGATATTCTTATAGCCAAGTCCATGTGATTAGAAATAACCAAACATGCATGCATCAAAGTCTCCAAAACAATAGATAGTAATAGCAAGCAGAATGAAGGTCGAAGTGGCTGATGCCAAATTAATTTTGAAACAAAGAGTGAACTTGAACTTAAGTGAACCCAAAAGTGTATTTGCTCTAACATTCTAACAGTAACATCATGAGGCTTGTACTACAGTACCAATAAAGTTAGTTAATAAAGTTTGCATGACCAAGCCAGACATTGAAGATGTAGTATGAGCGGTAATATGAAGCTGGATAAGAGAGGCGGTGTTAGTGACAGATGACCAATCACAAATATGAACAATGTACTGACAGCGGACATCTCACTATACTCAGAAATAATCTACCACAGTGGTTCTCAAACCTTTTCCACCAAGTACCACCGTAATGGCCAACATTAAAATACAGTACTGTCGTAGGCCTAAGTATTCATTAAAAACAAAGCCGAGGTTTTTATTTAACACATATATTTAATATTTTTGTCCACTGTAACATAATACCGTTTGAACAGTAACACTGTTTATTTAGTTGATTCTTTGGTGTACCACTAGAAGGAGCCCGTGTATCAGAGTTTGAGAATCACTTATGCAATAGAAATACAATAAAAGGCACTTACTCAATGATCATGTTGCAGCAATAATAGTCCAAAACTTACAAGAAAGGCAGTACTGTACATTTGGCACTCAGCATCAAGGGTTGGAATTGGGGTCAAATCACCTCCCAGGGGGTGGAACAAGGGGATGGGTCAAACACAGAGGATAATTTCACCACACCTAGTGTGTGTGTGACTATCAGTGGCACTTTAACTTTCCAGCAGCCCCTTCTGTATACTGTACATGCACATGCACATACAGGTGCATCTCAATAAATTAAAGACTGAAAAATCAAAGGATGTGGAGGCCATTTGGATCATTTTAACTTTCAAAACGAATTCAATGTATACACTTTTTAAGTGGAAAAAAGTGCATGTCAACTTTTTTTCGTTACAATACACCGTTTGCTCTTTTATTCCACAACCAAATATAATAGAAAATGCAAAAGCTGGTTTAATAATGCCAAATGGCGTTTGAATAACAATTACAATACATATTCATTTTAAAAATAGGCTAACACCATCAGAACATGCACGTCAAAGTGATACTAATGGAAAAACAATTAGAAGATAGCTTGGAGTCAGTATATTTTCAAACAAACTTTTTAGACTTAAGAGCTGAGATAGGGTTCAGCACCCCCCCCCCCCCCCCCCCCACCGCCGCCCCTGCCCCCCCGCGACCCCGCCCCCCCGCCACCCCGAAAGGGACAAGCGGTATAAAATGGATGGATGGAGTTCATCTTTCATGTTATCAGTTTGAGAACTTTTTTTTTTCTTTTTCTTTTTTTCTCTTTCCCTTTTCCAAGCGGTAGGAAATGGATGGATGGATGGATTTGCGTATGTTCTGTAACTGTATCTGTGTACTGTTATTTTATTATTTTAAAAATTTTCTTTTTCTTTTCCTTTCTTTAATTGTAACTGGAAGTGCGTATATGTTCTGTAACTGTATCTGTGTACTGTTATTTTATTTTGTTATTTTGAGAATTTTATTTTTCTTTTCCTTTTTCTTTTCTTTTAATTGTAATTGGATTTGTGTATGTTCTGTAACTGGATCTGTGTGTTATTATTTTACTTTGAACTTTTGAAAAGGACCCCAGGAAGACTAGCCTGGCGTTTGTGCGTCGGCTAATGGGGGTCCTTAATAAACAATAGACAAACAAACAATAATAATTACAGTAACCTGTATTTAAAAAATATGTTTTTAGGAGGCGTTAAGCTTTTTAGCGTTATCTTTTTTGAGAAGGCATCTTTTTAAGGGACCGCATAGTGTCAGATGGTCTTTTTCGAAATGAAAAACCGAATCTCGCACGTTGTGCCCTTCCGCCAGACAAAGTATTCCCCTTTGGAGCGGAAGTGCCGCGCGGCTGAATGTGTCCTATTAGATACCGTCACGGTACAGGTGTGTATTTACAAACGTCATTGTTTAGTTTCGGGGGTTCAACTTTGCGGAAAGGTGTGCATACAAGATGCCTCCTAAACGCACAAGAAACACTGGAAATCCACAGAATCAGGAGCGGCTCAACAAGGAGCTACGAAGCAAAAAACTTGCTCTTTTCATTCAACAATTTGAGAAAGACGGTGCGGGAAATCATATTTGAATACTGTTTTTTTTTGTCGTTTCTAGCTATGTTTATTTTACTTGCAGCACAAGAGCGTCTGAATGAACTTGACAGAAAACTACAGAACATGTTGGCAACCATCGATAAAGTCTTCGAAATAGAGCTGCTGAAAATGCCACCCTCCTTGCAAAATACGCTCATGGGGGACTTAATAGGCGGTAACCGTTACTAAGTGATATTTGTGGTAATTCATTGTCCAATGGCTTTTTTTTTCAAGCTGTTTGTTAATGTTTAGAACAAGAACTCTCAGGCGACAAGGCGATATCCATCGACATCCTGGTGAGTTGTTTTGTAAAGTGTGTCGCCATCTGGTGGCGAGTAATGGCATATTCCTCTTCATCTTGATTTGCAGCATGAAAGTGCTGATGTGCACCAGCCATTTAGGAAGGCGTCCAGCAAAAGAGGTGACATTTTTACATTGACTCTGACTTAAAATGCATCGGCAAAACCCTTTATTGACACAAATATTATCTAATCAGCTGTGCTTTTCGCTTTGGTGACAGGAAAATTTACTGATCCCGGGTTGGTTCAGTCCAGTTTGTCTCGGAAGAACTCGGGCAAGACATCCACGGTAAAGTTGGCACTTCAAGCTGACAGAGCAGAGTTATTTAACTGGAAGTCCCAAAAGCAGTAGGGGAGTACCCACTGTGGAATATTTTTTTCTCGCGAAAAGTCGTTTCAGTTCTGATTTATTACGGTCCAAAACAGTTTTCCACTGTAGTGGTCTGTAGGGAATGAAAATACATCTATTGTAATAACTTGGATTGTGCGCACAGAGTAATTACCAAATTAAAGTGCAATTTTTGGGACTGTTATATAGATTGTTTTAATACAAATTATTTACCATTTGTATCTCTTTATGAGGTTAAACCTACAAAATCAACAATCGACTCATTTCCCCACCTGTGTAGTAGAGGTATGAATGTTTTGGCACAATTATATTATGTTTTGGGGGTTACAATTTCATTATAAATAGTTTTAACTATTTTAAAGGCCTACTGAAACCCATTACTACCGACCACGCAGTCTGATAGTTTATATATCAATGATGAAATCTTAACATTGCAACACATGCCAATACGGCCGGGTTAACTTATAAAGTGCAATTTTAAATTTCCCGCTAAACTTCCGGTTGAAAACGTCTATATATGATGACGTATGCGCGTGACGTCAATCGTTGAAACGGAAGTATTGGTACCCCATTGAATCCAATACAAAAAAGCTGTTTTCATCTCAAAATTCCATAGTATTCTGGACATCTGCGTTGGTGAATCTTTTGCAATTTGTTTAATTAACAATGAAGACTGCAAAGAAGGAAGTTGTAGGTGGGATTATTAGCGGCTGGCTGTAGCAACACAACCAGGAGGACTTTGACTTGGATAGCAGACGCACTAGCCGACGCTAGCCGCCGACCGTATGGATGATCGGGTGAAGTCCTTCGTCCTTCCGTCGATCGCTGGAACGCAGGTGAGCACGGGTGTTGATGAGCAGATGAGGACTGGCTGGCGTAGGTGGAGCGCTAATGTTTTTATCATAGCTCTGTGAGGTCCCGTTGCTAAGTTAGCTTCAATGGCGTCGTTAGCAACAGCATTGTTAAGCTTCGCCAAGCTGGGAATTATTAACCGTGTAGTTACATGTAAATAAATAAATGGGTTATACTTGTATAGCGCTTTTCTACCTTCAAGGTACTCAAAGCACTTTGACAGTATTTCCACATTCACCCATTCACACACTGATGGCGGGAGCTGCCATGCAAGGCGCTAACCAGCACCCATCAGGAGCAAGGGTGAAGTGTCTTGCCCAAGGACACAACGGACGTGACTTGGACGGTAGAAGGTGGGGATTGAACCCCAGTAACCAGCAACCCTCCGATTGCTGGCACGGCCACTCTACCAACTTCGCCACGCCGTCCCATGTCCATGGTTTAATAGTATTGTTGATCTTCTGTCTATCCTTCCAGTCAGGGATTTATTTATTTTGTTTCTATCTGCATTTGAGCCCGATGCTATCACGTTAGCTCAGTAGCTAAAGAGCTTCGCCGATGTATTGTCGTGGAGATAAAAGTCACTCTGAATGTCCATTTCGCGTATCGTAGTATCGGAGGTGGTTTAAAATACAAAGGAGAAAGTGTGGAATCCAATGAACCCTTGTACCTAAGTTACGGTCAAAGCGAAAAAAGATACGTCCTGCACTGCACTGTAGTCCTTCACTTTCACTTTCCTCATCCACAAATCTTTCATACTCGCTCAAATTAATGGGGTAATCGTCGCTTTCTCGGTCTGAATCTCTCTTGCTGCATTGTAAACAATGGGAAAATGTGAGGAGTCCTTCCTCCGGTGACGTCACGCTACTTCCGGTATAGGCAAGGCTTTTTTTTATCAGCGACCAAAAGTTGCGACATTTATCGTCGTTGTTCTCTACTAAATCCTTTCAGCAAAAATATGGCAATATCGCGAAATGATCGAGTATGACACATAGAATGGATCTGCTATCCCCGTTTAAATTAAAAAAAATCATTTCAGTAGGCCTTTAATATATACTAATATTCTATTTTATATTGCTAATATGTTTTATTATAAATGTACTGTATTTACTGTATTGCACTGGCTCCCTGTTCATTTTAGAATTGATTTTAAATCCTTGCTGTTTGTTTTTAAAGCTTTACATGGACTGGCACCTCAGTATATCTCGGACCTCATCCAAATTTACACTCCTGCGCGCGCTCTGAGGTCCGAGAGCCAGCTCCAGCTCGTGGTGCCCAGGACGAGACTTAAAACCAGGGGAGACAGGGCCTTCTCTGTGGTCGGCCCTAAACTCTGGAACACTCTGCCCCTCCATGTTCAAACTGCTTCCACAGTGGAGTGTTTTAAGTCTCATCTTAAGACCCACTTTTATTCTTTGGCTTTTAACACTACGTGAGTTGTGTGGTCTTCTGTCCTCTGTTGTCCTGTGTGGTTAGGGTTATACATTTTGATGTCTATTTTACTGTTTTAATTGGTTTTACCCTTTAAAATCGTTTTTCATCATATCTATTTTTTATATTGTCTCTGTTTTCTATTCATTTATTCTTTGTTTTTATTCAGTCATTGGTGTAGCATAATATTGTTTTTAATATTGTTTTTAACATGGCTGTGCAGCACTTTGGAAACGTTCTTGTTGTGTAAATGTGCTATATAAATAAAGTGGATTGGATTGGATTGGATTGGATTATATGTGTATAAAATATGTATAAAGGGATCCTCCTTTGGCTACTGCGCTATTTTCCAGTTTTTGGATGTTAATGCTCACTGTGTGTGTGCGTGTGCATATTGCCCGCTAAGTGATGAAATAAATATACATCCCTACTTGGCAAGCAGGCATTCCTAATTTAATGTTCTTGCCTTTTAAAACCACAGACCCCATCATAAACTTGCGGCTCAAATCTATCTATTCCCTTACACATGGCCGAAAGTGTTGCCGGCTGATGGCCGCACTGTGTGGACGTTATTGTCTCATTTGATGTATTAATCTACTTGCTAATTTCTTATTTTTAGCTGGTTACTCTGTGCTGTAACACAGTTCCAGTTAGACTTCTGTTGAAATGTACAAAGCATTTATTATTTTACTTGTTTCACTACTTCACATTCAAGCCAGCTGAATGCCATGTTTAGTATGTTCTCCTCTCCTCTAGATCTGCATTTTTTAGAACCGTCTGTATTACTTTATTTGTGGTACGCAAGTAGTTGATATCTGGACTTTTATCCAGCATAGTCCCCATTCCAATCATAATGCATCTGAGAATGGATAATTTTCCCCACCTCAAGAGTATATTATTATTTTTTAATTTCTAATGAATCCTACCCACTGCAGAGCCTTCATGTGCTTTCATTTGAGAACCAGTGATATAGAGGGTTGTTGAGTATCATTATTGCAGCAGATTTGACAGCAGTGTGATGATTTCATTTGGATCGCTGTTAAATTGTGCATTATGGTTTTTGTTTTTGCAGCGGCGCAAAGGATCCAAAAGAGCAAAGCTGTTGCCTGGCAGCAGCAGCACAGGAAATCTTGGGTAAGCTCTGCGACTTGAGGTCATGCATTTAGGATGTTTGATTGTTGGCTCACATGTCTACATGTATTCCTCCATTGCCATCAAAAGAACTCCAGGCAGCGTGATCAAGCCCAGCGATGAGGTCATGGCAGCTAGACGTAAACTTAGGTATGCTTAACAATTACCATTGTTTTTTGCTTCCTCCTTTTGCTATCACGATTTATGATTTGTGATATGTAGCTTGTCCTAACACAGGGTTTTCGCGCGTCATTTAAAAAGCATTAGAAACCATGAAATGGATTTTGTGAAACTTATGGCATTAAAATAATTACATTTGATGTCCATTTTGGGGGGGTGACATCTGGAAGCAATTTTTTTTTGTCTTACCAGAGTATGATGGAGCGTATGTAGCACTTTGCGTCACTGTAACCGCTGTGGGAGACGAGGAAAGACTTGTGTGTTGTTTCTTTAACGTTAATAAGCCTACAATGTTATGCAGAGGTATAGTTATAACAATTTTATAGACAAGTTAGACTATTTAAGTCACGGTGGAGAGTGTGGGGGGCGTGAAATATTTTCTTCCTCTTAAAGGAGGCATGCCAGAAAATATTTGAGAAGCACTGCCCAGTTGTGGGCAGTTACAGTTACTAATGGGAGTTACTGTTGTAGCCCTCAAAGCCCTCTAAAACAACTTCAAAACCCTCCATCAACGTTTTATATACACACTGCAACTATAGATATAATGTAGTATCAGACACATTCATAACTATGTAATATGTACAATAATTATCTTATTTTGGTCATTCTAAGCATTGCTGGAACCAAATTTTCTCAGCGCACTTCCAGCAAAAAATGTGTGTTATCTAATCATGGCAGACTTAGTAACAGACAACTGAGACAACTATATTTTTTAACCTGAATATACAGAGGATGAACTGCTGGTTATAGAAGCAAGCATGAGAGTGAAACGCTGACGGAAGCCAAGAGAGTGAGGTTGGCGCGACTTTGACGCTGTAAATGTGGAACTTGGAGCTGAGCTATGCTGACAGAAATTAATTGCTTACCCAAAATCAACTGAAAACGTCCCCCGCTAGCTGGACCAAATGGACAAATGTCCATCGAGTGTGTCATTTTAATATTGCTCATGATACATGCAGAATGTCTTGTGTGTTATCACCAGGAATTACCATGTTTTTAAACATTAATTTCGGCGTCCAAATATGAATTCTGCATTTTACTAACTTTGTTATGAAATCTTGAAATTCCCTAACTTTGTTTTCTTATCAGCAATCAAGCAGTATGTTTACATCCTTAGCACAATACCGGAATTGTCCCGTGAAAACCCATCTGACCGGAACTCTAACAATACAAGTTCCTTGGGTGAATTATGTAAACATACTACAATATAAAAAAAAAATAGGATCAAAAAAAAAATTGTTGAAGGCTCGCCTCAGCTGCAGTACTTGCTGTTTCTCTTGCCTAAACGGCACACTGAATTGCAGGACAGGGAGACGACAGGGGTGCCGAAACAAGCTCGCGAGTTAGCATAGTTAGGATCATCTAGCTAACTTACTTGTTGTTGCCTGTGTCCCCGTTCCAAGCCACAATGTTTATGGCTTTTTACTTTGCTGCTAACATTTGGATGATTACAATCCCAACACTGTTGTTTCCGAACCAATTGTAGTTCTAGAGCATTTATTAGTAACCAGCGAGAAAATATATTTTTGACATGACTGATGTAAACAGGTCATAACACTGGAAGTATATTACCCGAGGGGGCGTGGCTGTAGGATAGAGTTGCAAACATTTTTTGAGTTTTTTGCATGTATGTTATATAATAACATTTTCAATAATGTTAGTAAATTGCTAAAAAAAACTAACATTTCTGTGGTACATTAAATTTGACATGTAATTGTCAAAAAGCCAACTAAAAGATTTTGGTAGATGAGAATAAATCTAAAAGTAAAATATAGTGTATAAATGCACCCAATTGCAGGAAATGTAGTCTTCTTTTTTAAAATGTTCTTTTGGGGCTTGCCTGGCAACACTTTGTGGCGATAGAAATTTTCCGCTTTTTTTTTTCCTCAAAGGGTGCCTGTATTACAACTACATACGCTGTCGAGCCAACTGTGTAAAAACATGAAATGTGGGCTAATACTTTCCAGATACTGATCATGTTTTTCAGTTAGTACAGATTGGTGTCCTATCGCATTACACAATCCAATGCGATTCGGGTGCTGAAGTAGAAGCTATCTCATCTCTCGCCATAGCTAGTTCACGGCTAATACCGTAGCACGCCCATGTGAGAAAAATAGTTCCTCAGTGTTCGCTCTTACAATAATAATGTTGCTACAGCTTGGTTATCATACAAGTTACAGAACGTAAATTAAGTATTGTTGGCATTATTTAATCTCATAAGTGCAGTTCCCATTAAATATGATTTTAATTTTAATTTTGAAAAAACATACAAAATAAGGGTGTGTTATTCTGGGAATTGTGGTATTGAGCCGATACCAAGTAAACACAGATGCTGATACTTGTGTGAATATGCCTCTTGTTAACTGACTTAGATACATAACACAGAAAAATAGTGAATACAGTTCCAATGTTTTTATAAATAAATGCAAAAATATGAAACCGTGTAATCGTATAAAGTTAATCAAAATAATTCCCTTATGTTTTTAAAGAAAAGTGTAAAATAAAAAATATGTTATAAATATGAATGTAAAAATCTTCACACAAATAACTTTCATACAAGTAGATATTTGTAAAACAAAATTCAGTAGAGCAAGATGGGAGGGCAAGGTGTTCTATGTAGGCAGCAGAGAATGGTGTGCTGTTAGCACACGCATACTATAATAGATGTTCTGGTCATAAACTGAGAAAAATCTAATTTGCTGGTCGTTTAAACAAGGACCTGCAACAAAGTGGCGCAGTCGTGCCAGTAACAATTCGATACCAATACTCACCTTGGTATCAGTACTATCGATATTTAAACACAGTTAAATATCATGGTTCCACAATGATAGTGATATCATTGTGCCAAAAGGGTATCGCATCCATACTGCAATTTGCAAATCAATGTTCTAGAATGTTTTATTCTTAATGTCTGTCCAGGTCTGTTGTATCCATGGGAGATTTGCATTGTTCAGGAGCTGGATCTGCTGCACACATCACTGTAACCACAGCACTCGGACAGGTGCATATTAAATGGACATTGGACCCTATTCTCCTTGTTCGAGATTAATGTATATTTGTGTATTTAATGCCAGGCTGTCTGCTTTTCTGAGGAGAACAAGGACAAAATCAATTTTGACTTGCTAGATGACGTGGCGTGGTGCCAGGTGGAGAAGCTCTCTGTAAGTAAAGAATCTTCCCGGCTAGAGCTGCATCGATTACTCGATTAATTCGGTTAGAAAAAAGCTTTGCTTTATATTTTGCTGCTTTAAATAATCGTTTTAGTGTAACTAATAAACATAGTTAAAATCCAACTTTAAATACAAGGCCATATAACTGAAATTATGGAATCACCAGTCTTGCTGGATGTTCATCAAGTTGTTGAAAGGGGTACTGCACTTTTTTTTTTAAATGTTGCCCATCATTCACAATTCCTATATTGGTCAAGCTCACATAGGTTTCTCTTTTGTGTATTCTAAATCACACAAAAAAATGCTAGGTGGCTAACAATGTTGTTTTTATAAATGGTTGATTTATATAGGCTAGTAAGGTAAAGTTTTGTACCTGACAAGTTTCTGCTACCTTGCTTCTGCAGCCTTCATCAACAATGTTGCTAATGGAAGTAATCTATTCCACTTGAAAAGCCTTTTTACAAGAAAAAACGCCAACAATACTCATTTACATGTTGTGACCTGCATATTAACCAAGTACGAGCAACATTGTTATAAGCACCAAAGCCGAGGAACTACTTTTAGTAACACGGCGCAGTGATCACCGAGAGGTAACTTAGGCAGCTGAGCGGCATCGCCTGTGAGTAGGTAAAAGATTATAAATCATGCCTCCGACCTGTATAGTAGAAGTTTGTGGGCATAAACCGTAAAGTTAGTCAACTCTGACATTCAATTTATACCTGTAAGCTATTGCAAAAATACGAGGCAATATGCTCGTTTGCTCCCAGAATTTTTTTTACCTGATATTTATGATCATCATCTAATCTGGCAACACAAATATTGTGCTGAAAAATATAAACATCCCATTAGTCGGCATCTCAGTGAAAGTAGATATTGTACAGTGATTGTATTATTATGTTTGTGTTTGTATTTGTTGTTCAGCGCTTGGCAATACTGCTACATGATGCTTAGTGTTTCACTAGAGTTTGATCTGCTTATCACTCATTATTTAAAGGCCTACTGAAATGAATTTTTTAAATTTAAACGGGGATAGCAGATCTATTCTATGTGTCATACTTGATCATTTCGCGATATTGCCATATTTTTGCTGAAAGGATTTAGTATAGAACAACGACGATAAAGATTGCAACTTTTGGTATCTGATAAAAAAAAGGCTTGCCCCTACCGGAAGTAGCGTGACGTAGTCAGTTGAACATATACGCAAAGTTCCCTATTGTTTACAATGATGGCCGCATGAAGTGAGAGAGATTCGGACCGAGAAAGCGACAATTTCCCCATTAATTTGAGCGAGGATGAAAGATTTGTGGATGAGTAAAGTGCAAGTGAAGGACTAGTGGGGAGTTGAAGCTATTCAGATAGGGAAGATGCTGTGAGAGCCGGGGGTGACCTGATATTCAGCTGGGAATGACTACAACAGTAAATAAACACAAGACATATATATACTCTATTAGCCACAACACAACCAGGCTTATATTTAATATGCCACAAATTAATCCTGCATAAAAACACCTGCGTGTTTGTTACGCTAGCTCCTAGCTCCTCTGCTAGCTCCTAGCTCCATAGAACACGCCAATACAATTCAAACACCTGATCAACACACACAATCACTCAGCCCAAAAGACCGTTCACCTAACCCAAGGTTCATAAAGCTTATATATTTTTAAAAAGTTACGTACGTGACGCGCACATACAGTCAAGCTATCAAATGTTTAGCAGCCAAGGCTGCATACTCACGGTACCTGATATTCAGCTGGGAATGACTACAACAGTAAATAAACACAAGACATATATATACTCTATTAGCCACAACACAACCAGGCTTATATTTAATATGCCACAAATTAATCCTGCATAAAAACACCTGCGTGTTTGTTATGCTAGCTCCTAGCTCCTCTGCTAGCTCCTAGCTCCATAGAACACGCCAATACAATTCAAACACCTGATCAACACACACAATCACTCAGCCCAAAAGACCGTTCACCTAACCCAGGGGTCGGCAACCCAAAATGTTGAAAGAGCCATATTGGACCAAAAATACAAAAAACAAATCTGTCTGGAGCCGAAAAAATTAAAAGCCATATTATATACAGATAGTATGTCATGAGATATACATTGAATTAAGAGGACTTAAAGGAAACTAAATGAGCTCAAATATAGCTACAAATGAGGCATAATGATGCAATATGTACATATCGCTAGCCTAAATAGCATGTTAGCATCGGTTAGCTTGCAGTCATGCATTGACCAAATATGTCTGATTAGCACTCCACACAAGTCAATAACATCAACAACAAAACTCACCTTTGTGTATTCACGCACAACGTTAAACGTTTGGTGGACAAAATGAGACAGAAAAAGAAGTGGCATAAAACACGTCCTAGAAAGTCGGAGAAAGTTATATATGTAAACAAACTGGGGTGAGTTCAAGGACCGCCAAAATTAGTAGGACAAAACGGCGCTCGCCAAATACTTGAATCAGTGAAGCATGTTTAATATAAACAGTGTGATTTCTAACAATTAGGGAGGTTTGTGTCATGTTTGTCCTCCTACAGAAACCATATTAAAACCAAAAATATTTTTTTCCCCCTCATCTTTTTCCATTTTTCATACATTTTTGAAAAAGCTCCAGAGAGCCACTAGGGCGGCGCTAAAGAGCCGCATGCGGCTCTAGAGCCGCGGGTTGCCGACCCCCGACCTAACCCAAGGTTCATAAAGCTTATATATTTTAAAAAAGTTACGTACATACGCAAAAAAAAGTTGCGCACATACGGTCAAGCGATCAAATGTTTAGAAGCCAAAGCTGCATACTCACAGTAGCACGTCTGCGTCTTTGTCATCCAAATCAAAGTAATCCTGGTAAGAGTTTGTGTTGTCCCAGTTCTCTACAGGCGTCTGTGTATCGAAGTCAAAAGTCCTCCTGGTTAGAGTCTCTGTTATCCGAGTTCTTCCGTCTTGACTGCATCTTTCGGGAATGTAAACAAAGAAGCGCCGGCTGTGTACTGTTGTTGCTGACTACGTTCGAAAAATACGTCCATTTCGCACCGACAACTTTCTTCTTTGCTTGCTCAGCTTCCTTCTCCATAATGCAATGAACATGATTGCAACAGATTCACGAACACAGATGTCCAGAATACTGTGGAATTATGAAATGAAAACAGAGCTTTTTCGTATTGGCTTCAATGTGGAAGGCATACCCGTGTTCGCCGGGCTACGTCACGCGCATACGTCATCCTCAGAGGCGTTTCGAACCGGAAGTTTAGCGGCAAATTTAAAATGTCAGTTTATAAGTTAACCCGGCCGTATTGGCATGTGTTATAATGTTAAGATTTCATCATTGATATATAAACTATCAGACTGCGTGGTCGGTAGTAGTGGGTTTCAGTAGGCCTTTAAAACTTTTAGCTTATACTTTGTATATTCAGGCTCAAAAATATAATGTTCTGAATCCTCATTTGTCCCAGTATAGTCATCGTTTGCTCTCATGAAGTCTGCCATGAGTACCGGTAGTTGTTGTTGTTAAGGAAATGAAGAACCATGTGATGCGCTATGTTAAGTTAAAAAAAGTTTAAGTAGCAATGATTGTCACACACACACTAGGTGTGGTGAAATTATCCTCTGCATTTGACCCATCACCCTTGATAACCCCCTGGGAGGTGAGGGGAGCAGTGAGCAGCAGCGGTGGCAGCGCCCTGGAATAATTTTTGATGATTTAACCCCCAATTCCAACCCTTGATGCTGAGTGTCAAGCAGGAAGGTAACGGGTCCCATTTTTAGTCTTTGGTATGACTCGGCCGGGGTTTGAACACACGACCTACCGATCAATCAATGTGCTGCCGTAGTGCTTAAAATGACAAACACTTAAATATTAAATACAGTTATGAACGTGTCTGTTACTACATTACATATATACTGGCAGTTGTGTTGAAAAAAAACATTGATGGAGGCTTTTGGATGTTTTTCAGAGCACTGAGATCGAATCCCCATTACCTGCATTGTTTGTACTTATTGCTAGCTTTTATTTACGATTTACATTGCATAAAAAAGACATGTTCTTGCGTCACAAGGATTGGGAATAAGGGGCAAAAGTCCAAACAAAGTGCAGCTCAATTTTAATTTTGCAGGAAAAAAAGCAGATACAACTATAGTCATTTCTGGCTTTAAGAAAGACTAAAAGAAATCAAGAAAAATGTGTGGTAGTCTGCAATAGTAAAACATTTTCGATCAAGCAGAGTGAGAAAATTATGGAATCACTCCGTTTTGAGGAAATTGTGGAATCACTACAACACACCACTAGTAATTGGTTGCCCCACATCTGGCTTTTATAACAGCTTGCAGTGTCTGAGGCCTGGACTAATGAATGACAAACAGTACCTTTCAGCAATGTTTCTCCAAAGGTTCTCTGAGTTTGGAGTCTTGTCTTAGACCATTTTCTATCAATTCCACCATAGATTTTCAATTGGATTAAGATCCAGGCTATTTGCAGGCCATGACATTAACCTTGTGTGTCTTTTTTGAACGAAAAATTTAAACCACTTTTGCTCCATAGCAAGATGCGCTATCCTCTTGAAAAATGTCATTATCCTCAAACAGCGTTTTGAATGATTCAGAAAAGTGTCCAAAATGTAAACTTGTGCCTTTATAAATATTTAAAGACAGCCGTCTCCCTAGTGCCATTACCTGACATCAGCGACTGTGGAAACGTGCAAGTTTTCTTCAGGCAGTCGTCTTCATAATTCTCATTGGAATGCCACCAAACAAAAGGTTACATCATTACCTTGCCAAATTCAGATCCACGAGGTTTGGAGTTTGGAGGACACGTTTCCAGTGAGGGTTGAACTCTGCCAAGGCTGCCCTTTGTCACCGATTCTGTTCATAACTTTCATGGACAGAATTTCCAGGCGCAGTCAGGGCGTTGAGGGGATCCGGTTTGGTGGCTGCAGGATTAGGTCTCTGCTTTTTGCAGATGATGTGGTCCTGATGGCTTCAACTGGCCAGGATCTTTAGCTCTCACTGGATCGGTTCGCAGCTGAGTGTGAAGCGACTGGGATGAGAATCAGCACCTCCAAGTCAGACTCCATGGTTCTCGCCCGGAAAAGGGTGGAGTGCCATCTCCGGGTTGGGGAGGAGACCCTGCCCCAAGTGAAGGAGTTAAAGTACCTCGGAGTCTTGTTCACGAGTGAGGGAAGAGGGGATCGTGAGATCGTCAGGCGGTGCGGCGTCTTCAGTAATGCGGACGCCGTAGCGATCCGTTGTGGTGAAGAAGGAGCTGAGCCGGAAGGCAAAGCTCTCAATTTACCGGTCGATCTACGTTCCCATCCTCACCTATGGTCATGAGCTTTGGGTTATGACCGAAAGGACAAGATCACGGGTACAAGTGGCCGAAATGAGTTTCCTCCGCCGGGTGGCGAGGCTCTCCCTTAGAGATAGGGTGAGAAGCTCTGTCATCCGGGAGGAGCTCAAAGTAAAGCCGCTGCTCCTCCACTTTGAGAGGAGCCAGATGAGGTGGTTCAGACATCTGGTCAGGATGCCACCCGAACGCCTCCTTAGGGAAGTGTTTAAGGCACGTCCGACCGGTAGGAGGCCACGGGGTAGACCCAGGACACGTTGGAGGGACAATGTCTCCCTGCTGCCCTGGGAACGCCTCGGGATCCCCTGGGAGAAGCTAGACGAAGTGGCTGGGGAAGTCTGGGCTTTCCTACTTAGGCTGCTGCCCCCGCGACCCGACCTCGGATAAGCGGAAGAAGATGGATGGATGGATGGATGGAAGAAAGAAAGAATCAAACAACTGAATGAACATCCTCCAAGACTGATGATTTCATAACTGTAGTTTCAGCATTGCTGCTGCTATAGAGGGTACATGAGAGTGATGGTGCGTGAGTGCTGTGATTTGTGTAGCAGTAAACAGCTGATAGTTTTCTATATTTTACTTTTTTATACGTTAAATGTGCAATTTCAATGTTGATGTGCATTTATTAGGAAAAAAACAATTGATATGCCATCCATCCATTTTCTACCGCTTGTCCCTTTTAGGGTCGCGGGGGGTCGCTGGAGCCTATCTCAGCTGCATTGGTACGCAGAAAAATTGTTTATTTTAATTATTGTCCCGAAAATGCACATTTAAAGCTTTGAAGTGTTTTATCGGATTACTCAAAAAAACAAACTAATCAATGCTCGATTGATAAAATAATCGATAACTGCAGCCCTAGTTTTGGCACTCATTTTGATGTTTTTTTCTGAAAGATTGATAACACTTCCTTTCTTACAATATCAGAGACTGATGGAGTATGTGTCTGGGAGAAGCCGCTGCCACACTGCACCACAATGAAGTAGTAGCCTCTGATTTACCCTGTTTGTGTAAATACCCGATGAACATTTTAATAATAAAGTTAATTTGTTTGAGGTATTTTTGCAGTAGGTCCTTTTTAGAGAAGCAGTTTTACTAAGTGATGTGCAGTGATGTTCATGACTGCTTTGGGGTCACATTTACACATACGCCCCTTCTCTGCAATTTATTTTCTGATTAGCAAGGATGATGTGACACACTTCTGATAAAGTAATTTTACATGCTGTAGAAAGTCATGGTGTGTAATCTTTCTGCAAATAGTTTGTGAGGGATTGCACATTCAAAGGTGAGGGTCGCCTCTGCTGCACTGTTGGTTTCTGCCTCATATTAGTTCTGACCAAAATGTAATTCAGTTAAAGTGTAAAAACCCACATTGGAATCATTTATAATTGTATAACTTACAACACAGGTGAATTGAACATTTTTGTCTGTTCATTTAAACCAGGGGTCCCCAAACTACGGCCCGCGGGCCGTATACGGCCCCCCAGCGTCCAAAATCCGGCCCGCGGGAAGTCCCAAGTTAAAAAATAATAATAATAATTATTATTATTATTATTTTTAAAATTTGTCCTTACTAGTCCATTTTCTACCGTCTCCTAGCCACTCAGGCAAATCATATTGTATAAAAATGCATTTTACCATCGATAACGTGACATGCAGCAAGTGCGCTCTTTAAGTCAATTAGTGCGCAAGGAATATATATGTATGAATAAATATATATATATATATATATATATATATATATATATATATATATATATATATATATATATATATATATATATATATATATACACACACACACACACATATAGATACACATTTACATATATACACATATATCCATATATATACATATATACACATATATCCATATATATATATATATATATATATATATATATATACATATATATATATATATATATATATATATATATATATATATATATATACATATACATGGACATATATACACACACATATATACACATTTACATATACATATATACACACACACACACATTTACATATTATATATAAGTGCGGCCCCCAGCCAAATTGTTTTACCCCAATGCGGCCCCGGAGTCAAAAAGTTTGGGAACCCCTGATTTAAACCTTCTCTGACCACACATCCATCATGGTGGTAGTCATATATAGGATGTTTGAGCGTTTTTGCAGTCAGAATTGGAAAAATTGTACAGTGCATCTGATGCTTTTGATATTAAAACATTTTCTTCTGTTGCTATAACACCACAATATCAAGAATCCAATTTACTTCATTTCTGCAGCACATTTTTACAAAGTACTGAAGACTATTGTAAAAAAACAATCAAAACTAGTGAAATGAAATGGAGTCAATTTTAAATGCTTTGCTTAACTGAAGATTTGCTTCTTGGAACAATACCATTTTTTAACCACGTTATCTGGCGGAAGGACTTTTGCGTGCTTAAAACTAACATTGCTAAAAGCTTGAAGAGGTTGTTTGCAACGTTTAGACAGCTGCCTAGAGGGCGCTAACTTTCCAATGTATTTTTACGCAGTATATCCCACCCGTGTAACAGCTTCTAGGGCAGTGGTTCTTAACCTTGTTGGAGGTACCGAACCCCACCAGTTTCATATGTGCATTCACCGAACCCTTCTTTAGTGAAAAATAAAATGTTTTTTCAATTCAAGAAAAAGTTATGTTTTTTTTACTGGTGCACAAAATGAGCCGTGCATGAACATCACCTTGTTCAAAGAACAAAACCAACAGTGCATGAACTCACAACAAATTACACACATTGCCATGAATTGATTGACGTGGACCCCGACTTAAACAAGTTGAAAAATGTATTCGGGTGTTATCATTTAGTGGTCAATTGTACGGAATATGTACTGTACTGTGTAAACTGTACTGTTTCATATAATGTATTCTCTTCCTTTGCAATCTACTAGTAAAAGTTTCAATCGATCGATCAAACAACCTGCAAATCAGATGGAAAATTAGAGGGAACATTGTTTGGGGGTCATACATAATACGCAGATAGGGAGAAGTTTTTATTTACACGATAAGTCAGATGTGTCTTAACCTCCGTGGCGGAGGCTCCGCCGAACCCCTGAGGCCGACTCACCGAACCCCTAGGGTTCGATCGAACCCAGGTTAAGAACCACTGTTCTAGGGTGTAATGACGTGCACTATGTACGTACATAACATGTGCACATTAGTTTAAAGTATTTTTAGCTAATAATAGCAATTTTGATCGTTGCCGTTAGCTGTCATTGAATGTATATTCTATCATAACAACAACATGACTCAAACTGTTCGTTGCTTCTCTTGGACCACTTTTTTACATGTTTACAAAACAGGGTGAGTGACCGCCATAAACCCCAATCAAAATTATTACATAAATGTAGTATTTGTAAAAAAAATTATATAGACAATTTTAAACCAAATGTATTCTGCAAACCACTAATAGTAAAATAAGATAAGTTTGTTATATTTTTGCTTTGAAATCTGCAACAGTTGCATTTAAAAGTATGTGTGTATAATTTTTCACTGTTGTCTTTTTTTCATTGGAAAATCCTTCCCCAGTATGTTAGCTGCTTGATGCTACCATGATCTCACATCGCCCACTTGTGGTGCTAATCGAGCATCACAACACAATGTGGTGCAGGGAATGTGCTGACTTTTTCAAACGTATTGTCAAGAAAAATAGAAACCCTCACCTAAGTTAGATTAACTATAGACCTAAGATAGGCTATATTCTCCCCCTTTAACTGCGAACAACACGGCAAAGACACAAGGCCTAGGACGAACCCGTATGATTGATAGAATGTAAAGGACATTTAATCAATGTATTTAATCAAGGTATTTAATCAAGGAGGAAGTTTGTCAATGATCATGTGAACTAAAGCAGCAAGGGTGTCAGGATAAGAGGTTCAAAACAAATGAAAATAAGATCAGGGAAAGTTATAAGATAGGCAGATAAGCCCATGAGTAGAAACTCACACATAGCCATCCCCAGACCCATAGAAGTTCCCTAACAAAAGGGGCTGTCAAGGCAGAATGGAGGGACAGGGATAGCTATCGAAGTAAAGTTGAGAATAAGTTCAAGATAAATGAAGGGTCATAAAATAGAAGGAATGTTGAGGGGGCGAGTAGAATGCTATAGCAAGCAATACATCCCTAGTTCAAAATAACCCTCACGACAGTACTAATTAGCCGGGTGTGGACGGAGTGAGACACTGGCACTCAATTGTACAGTTGGAAGAAGGGAGGAACGGGGAGAAGGGTCGTCCAGGTTAATCTGGAATAGACCGGTTGGTGCGTAGCCACTAAGTATACGGTAGCCAAAAGGGGGGAGTTGAGAATGAACTGAATGAACTAAGAACTGACCAATGAATTGTAGAAAATAGTGTGACACAGTATAGCCCCATAGTAGTAAGAGGTGGATTGGTTAAAGAGAAAACCACCCCCCATAACCGAGGGTATATAAGGATGTAAAGGACATTATTTCAGGGGATTCCTTACATGCGCGTAGCGAGAGGTCTTTTTGCCACTTGGACTGAACAAAGAACTTTGCCCAAACTCTCCAAGAGGGACCCGATTCGACACGCGAGAGACCTCGCTCCATTCCGATCTCCCCCTGTGACCAAACGAGAGGAACAGGACCTCCTGTCCTACCAGAGGAACCAGGGCGTTGGCCCCGCAGGCCCCCACGTCTCGCACAGGACCGACTCCACTGCTCCTGCTGGCCCCCCTCTCCAGCCGGCACAGCAGAAGCCCGACGACGGATCACTCGGCCGGGTGACACGTCAGGGTTTGCCCAAATTCAAGAGACTCTTTTCGGCCACTTTCGACCTAACCCCGGCCCCCCTCCAGGGGACCCACCACAAAGGACCTCTCAAAGTAAGACCCAATTCGAACTTCCATTTGAACTGAATTAGACACCCTTTGATGATTTATTTGTTACTTTGTATATCTTTTTATATTTCAACTTCTCATGATTTTTGTGAATGATTAATTAACGCTGTGCAATGCTTGGGCCATTGAACCCGCATTAAGGGGCATTATATCAAGATTCATGAAGAACCTGCATTAAAAAGCATTATACCAAGAAGCCAAATTTGCATCCTTTCAACCTTTCACCTACCAACACGCCCTCGACGCAAAACCATAGGATCACAGTGTGTACAACACCTAGCTCTCAAGGGTCACTCTAATGGAGTCCACTAACAATTATGTCCTGTAGGGCTGTTCATTTCCAACGCCCTCAAAACCAAACCTAGTCAGTAACAAAAGTCAAGATTCATAGAGGCAAGCTACCATTAAAACAGCGGGAATTGTGTGTATTAAACTCGACCTTGGAAAGAGAGGCTTCTCTACCGAGTGTACCACAAGAGGAAGCGGGACAGACGCTGAATCAACACAGGGTAGTAGAGCTAGGCGCATTGCCTCGCCATCCAGCAGAGTAGCACCTACGTCGGTGGAGCAGCGCGGAGGATCCCGTCTGCACCGAGAAGGACAGGACCCGTGGTACGGACTGCTGGAGTTAGACGACTCGCAGGAAGGAGCTTGTAAGTCAAATAACGGGAATCTAACACGTGGCGCCCAACGTGGGGCTCTTCGCAAAAGAAGTGCGTTGAGCCTGCAAGAAAAAAGAATCCGCAGTGGTCAAGGAGGATCACTGCTCGTGTTGAGACGACCCGAAAGAATAGGGAAGATTGCAAAAGATAGTGTAATTTCCCCAGTTGGAGGATCACGGAAGATCGTGGATTGACTCCGGAAGAGTGGATCGGTGCAGGAAGGCATTGAGGACACTCGGTCCCTGACGAAGAATTAAGAAACAAGGACAAAGACGAGCGGCTAGAGTTGAAAGCGCTGTGAATGAGCACGGCCCCCAACGGAACGCCGAGAGAAGCCTATATCAGCCTGACCCTCTCCCTTACTCTAAGCGCTACGAGTGGCCTGAGTGGAACGGCGACTCGAGACGACAAAAACATAGCACGGAAAGCATGATGACTGGAGTGCAACCGCCCAGCGACGAGAGGTCGCTAGAAGACGAAGATATGGAACCCCAGGAGGGGGAAGAAAGAGCGGAAGCCCATGGGGCAACCGCCGCAACCGAAGAAGCCGCCAAATGGGTGGCTGGATTGGAAGATGAGAGCGTCAGAAGAAAGACGCAAAACAAAGGTCCATATGTCCAAGTAGTCCCCTTGGGATACGGATGGGCTTCATGGACGAGAGAAGTGAAGGATCATGTCCTACAGCACTGACCCACCCTAAATGAAACCGAGCTAAAAGCCGCAATGGAACTAGAATGTAAAAAGGAGGGGGTATTTGTATTCCCGCTAATAAAAAAGAATATCGAGATACGAGTAGTAACCTCTCCCGTGCCACCGGCAAAGAGGACTGAAGGAATGCCCTGGATAAAATGGTGGGTGAAGGAGCTGATGCCAGAAGGAGCAGGAGGCAAGTTTAGACCAGTTACGGCCATAATCAGCCCAGAGGTATCGCTGGATCCGATAGTCAAGATGTTGGCCAGGAAGGCTGGAGTCGAGCCAATTTTAGTAATAACGAACAGAAGGGCTTACCATTGGCAGAAAGAATATGAAGCTGAAGGAGCCTGCTTAGCGGAATACCCATGATTCCGATGGAAATGGACCCGATGGCCGATGATCAGAGTGTGGTCACCGGCCCCGTAAATGAGTCCTCGGAAGGGAGCGACGACGGCAGAGGCCCGCTCGAGATAAGTAAAGGAGTGGAAGGACTCAGTCTAGAGTGGGAAGGTGATACTCCGCCAAGCCGTCTCCCTGGCCACCCAACTCGGATGGAAGGTGACACGCCGACCCTCTGCAGCCGAGCCTTAGCCGAGCTCTCCGGAGCAGAAGACAGGAAGAGGCACGATCCCGATGCAGGGCGGAGGGGGCGAAGCAGGTCTCCTTTAAGATATGAGAGGATCAGGGAAACTCTTTCAGGTATGAAAAATATCCTGAACATGGAAGAAGATATCCGGGAGCTCCCCCGCCTGAGGCCCGTGCCCGGGCGAGCAAAGAGATTGAAAGATCAGACGGGCATCACCCTTTACAGCTTGGTGGGAGACCCGTGGGATTTGGATGGTCATGGCCTATTGATTCTGACGAATCATTAATTGAAACCGCACCTGAAGAAATTTGGAGCACAACTCCGTGCGAAGGCAGGCCGCCGCTACATGGCCGAGAGAGCGGACATTCGCGCGGGAAGCACAATCGCCATGACGGAGAACGAGGGGTAATGGCAAGTGGGGGAGACTCCAATTATTACGGCATTGTACACGCTCCAGTAGCTAAATTTGACAACACACAAGACACGGAAAGCTATAAAGAAATTGTGGCGGATGCCCTGGAAGGGGGCATAATACATGCCAGCTCGATGAAATTGTCCAGAGTCATCATTTGCATCGATGGGGTGAGGTCAGGAGACCTGCCATGGAAGGTGGCCGAGCAAGCGGTAAAAAGAGCAGTGTGTGCCTATATGGGATCGGCCTTAGGCTGGAACCAAGTGAAGGAGATTGTGATTGTTACCTCCGAGAAGCAAGATAGAGAGCGGCGAGAGGCATTGATGAAACCGTTGAAAAGAGCCGAAGTCCTAAGCACAGTAACCGAAGAGGGAGAAGGAGAAGATGTGTTTGTTTCCCCAGGTCACGGGAGCAAGGGGCCGGCCGGCCTCGGCGAAGCCAACGGTTCGTGAAATACCAGTCGGAGGCGGATTCGGAGACGGACCAGCCACAACGGTAACCACCAAGACAATGGCAGCAACCACAACCTGGGAAGGAATGACCAGGCCACCGCAACCGGCTCCCAGGAAAGGGTCCGGACTGAAGCTGGACCCCCCACCGAGCCATGTTGATCCGAGCCCGGCAAGGCGACGACACCCAGCGGGAAATGTTCCATGTGCGGTGAGTGTAGCCTCACCACAAATACAGCCTTCTGCACACAGCACGCCGCCGGAGACGGACTCGGAAATGGACATGTCGGATGGTCAGGAGACTTCGGAGGAGGAAGCACAGGAATCGGACCCAAGTCTGGCCTCAGCGAACGCTGAAAATCTGCCTCCCCCTGGACAGTTACGTGTAGGAAAAAGGCAAGGAGTAAAGAAGGGGTCCCCACCTATTCAGTGGAAAAAACCACACAGAAAATGGCTAGGGACCTCTGCTTGAAAGCCTTAGAAACGAAAGACGGAAGAAAAGCCTACATGCCTGAGTTAGGACAGACTGACTATTATGTACCCGAAGTCTGGAAGAGCGATCCGGACAAAGACATAACGCTGAAAGTTAAGGCTAAAAGCTTTGAGTGGGGCAACTTTTTAATTGCGCCTAAATTCGGCTCCATAACAGCTAGTAAATCGCTAACTAGTAACTTTCGAGCATCCTTTCTGGCAGTCACTCACGATGCCATGCTACGGCGCCTGAAGAAAGCGGCTTATAGGGAGGCCAAGGAATTGGAGGCAAGGGGACGAGATGTCTCGGTCAGCGAAGAGGAAATCGAGGCTGCCCCTCCACCAGTGATTAACCCCCCTATGCCGGCACAGCATGCGCCAGTGAGGAGTGTCCCCCCAACAGATGCACCCGCCGGGTACATGGAAATGAAGATAATAAAACACCTGGTGCCGGTCAGGCGCCAGGATCAAAGTATACAGGACTACCTGAAAAGCACCTGGTACTTAGTCAAAAAGGCTACTAGTAGTGATGCAGCCCGAAGATTGTGGCTTATCAGTGTCACCGGGGAAGCGCTAAGCGAAGAAGACACGGCTGAAGAACACTATCGGAGAATGGTGATTTAAGGGGCCGATGACGAAGACGCCCAATTTGAGATGGCAAAGCGGAAACGAGAGAGGGGTCAGCCGCTGAAGCAAGTATGGCACGCACTAAGAAAATCTATCCCGATGTCCCAAAGGGTAAAAACCCTCCGAAGATTGACTAAGGGAATGGGTGATGAAGTGGAGTTTGCAATGATGGATCCTATCACCGCCACAGCCGACCAGATGGATGAGGTGGTGCGTAGGTGGGACATCCAGAGACATCTACAAGAAAGGCGGAGAGCCGCAGGGACCCAGCGGAGAGAGGGGCCCCAGGCGGCAGAAAGAAGGCTTCCAATAACATCAAAGAGCCCCTCCGCCCTCGAGTGCCGCAGCGGACCAAAATTACGGGCCTCCGCGGGGGCCTCCGTGCCCCGAGAGGGAGCGTCCACAGCGGAACGCAGGACGACCGCCTCCCGGGGACAGGCCCCGCCCTCAAGCAGACCAAACAAGAGTGCAAGAACAGAAAGGACCATATCTATCAACAGAAGATTACAACAAGCTGACGCCCGAACAGAAGACTGCCCTCCGTGAAACAAGACGACTTGCTAGCGGTGGGTCGGCAAAGTGATGGCCACCGAGGCACGGGTCACCCTGGAGCATGCCTACAGGGTGGGGGACCAAATCTTCACCAACATCGATGGAATCCCCTACCTAGTAGACTCCGGGGCTGATGTGTCCATGACCCGTAGAAGCCTTTTGCCAAAAGGACACCTGACCGTCCAACTAGCGGACGGATCCATCAAAGAAGTCCCCTGTGGAGTCTGGAAAGGGATCATATGGATTATGGGCCCTAACGACCTGATTTCACTGACGAACCTTGAAACTTTACACCAAAAGAAAAACAAGAGAAATTGGAAGAAGTGTCTGTCAATTTTACAAGCGCGGAGATGTAGACTGCCCGCAGCGGCTGGAGAAAGAGTCTGGTACAAGGCAGTCGACATACCAGCCGTGACGGAAAAGATGCTGGCAGACAGCGAAATTTCCCCACAAGGTAAAGAAAAATTACGCATGATAATTTCCAAAGCCACCGTGGCCAAGTTTAAAAATGATTGTGGAGATTTGGGAGAGAAATACGTCCACTCAATTGTAGGGGGAATACATCCTCCGGTGCGTCAATATCCCCTCAACCCTGAAGCCGTAAAAGAAATGGAAGTGATAGTACAAGAATTGCTGGCATTAGGAGTGATAAGAGAAGAATTACATCCCCAAACGAATAGTCCGATTCAAGCCGTGAAAAAGCCTGAGGCAACGGGAGGAGGATGGCGACCTGTAATTAACTTTAAGGCGCTCAACCGCCGAACCCTTGCCCACAAGTCCAGCCTGATCAATCCGCAAGGAACCCTGAAGACATTGAGACTGAAAACCTTCAAGTCCTGCATCGATCTGGCGAATGGATTCTTTTCCATGAGATTGGCTAAAGCGTCGTAAGCAAAAACCGCATTCACACACAAAGGCAAGTCATACGTGTGGGAACGACTCCCGCAGGGCTACAAGAACTCCCCAAATGTCTTTCAATCAGCGGTGATGGAAATTTTGGACGGACTTGACGCTACTGTCTATATTTATGATGTCTTTATAGCAGATCACACAGAAGAAGAACACCTAGACAGACTGCAGAAAGTGGTGGAACGATTGAATGCGGCAGGACTCAAGCTAAATCTCAAGAAATGCCAGTTTGCCAGAAAACAGGTGAATTATTTGGGGTTTCATGTTTCAGACACCCTAGGGATCTCAGATGATTTTATGGCTAAAGTCGATAATATTGAGGCACCTAGAACGCTCAATGATCTCCAGCGAATTTTGGGCTTATGCAACTATGTGAGAGACCATGTCTACGGCTACCAGGGGTTTGCCCGACCTCTGTATGCCAAGCTGAGGAAAGTAAAGGCCAAGGACGGCCTCGTAGAGCCCGAATGGGAGTGGACTTTTGAGGACGAGAGGAATCTGATGGGGCTGACTTTCGCTATCAGGCATCAGTCCAAAAGGCTGGAGCCGCGAAGCCCTACGGCAAGACTGATGGCAGAAATCAAAATTAACGACCAGGAACTCCATGCTGAACTCGCGGGACCCAATGCCGTAGTCAAGGTGAGCAATGAGGGAGGAGGACTAGTGGCGCTGTGGAGCTGTACATTGTCCACCTGTGAGCGAAAATACGGCCCTACGGAGCGAGAGCTGGCAGTTCTGGCCAAGTATTGGCCCTCCTTGAAAGAACTTGCTCAAGGACAATGTATTGCAGTCAACTCGAGATGGCTTGTGTTTCAATTCCTCAGTAAAGCTACCGTCGACGGCTCCCGAGCGACAAATGCACGATCGGGCAAATGGGAAAACATATTGATGGACCCGGACCTCGACATCGGTCCGGAGAAACGGAAGAAACGTCTGCCCGAGAAGATTGATGTACATGGGTAAAAGAATCATTACGATTGGACCCTCATCACAGATGGATCAAGGAAAGGCTCGGACGACACTGCGTACTGGGGATACATTATAGAATGCAACGGAAAAGAAATCACCCGACAGAAAGGACAAGTGCAAGGAAGTGCGCAAGCCGGAGAAGTTACTGCAATTCTCGAAGGACTGATCGAGTTGGAAAGAAGAAAAATCAACAAGGTCAGAATAATTACAGACAGTCACTATTGCGCACAAGCCATTAAAGAAGATCTTGAAATTTGGCGTGAAAACGGCTGGGCTACAGCTAAAGGGAAACTTATAGCCCATAATGAATTATGGATGAAAATGGCAGAATTATCTGCTAATATGGACGTTGAAGTGATACACCAGAAGGCACATTCACGAGAGGGCGAGTACTGGGAGAAGAACGACAAAGTGGATCGTTTTGTCCAGTCCAGAAGAATTGTTTTTGTCGGGATCGAGGACTGGGAGGGGAATTGGGAGATGGGCCGGCAGGAGATCCAGGCTCGATGGGCGGCCCTGGTGAAAGCGCTGGCTGCGCTGGATGCCCGCCTTGAGAAGTCTCGGTCGGAAACGACTGAGGCTTGCCCTGGGCTCGCAGTAATGTGTGAACAGGTTCCGGTTGTTGAAGGTCCTCGGCACAAGCGGTTGAAAACAGGAGCCCCTCCGGGGTTTCCTGCGCTCCCCCCACAGCCGAGGTCACCTGCGAGCACTCCCTTGCCTGATTCACCAGGGGCCTCCCTGGTAGACTCGCTGATGCAGTCTGAGTCGCCTTCCCCTCCTAGTGAGGAGTGGAAGGCTCTCATGATGTCGCTTTGCGGGGCTGTCACCAACCCTATTCCCGCTCACGCTCCCGGTACTCCAGGGCCATATAATGTGCTCGACGAAACCTGTAGACAGACAACACATCTACAGTGTGATTTTGTTTTGTTTACAAGGAAAGAAAAACAAAAGTTAAAAAAGGGAGATATGTTGTATATATATGTATGTGCTGCGGTTGTTTTAAGAACGTTGCGACAGCTGCCGTAAAGGAGGTGCGTTGCTAGCCTGGTTGCTATGTTTCCGGTTGGTCGTAAAAGTGTTCGTCATGTGTTTTACCCTGCTAAAATCTCTCAGTAAAGTTATTCGATGGATTATAGCTTTTGTTTTGAACTTTATTACACCTTGGAACGCTTTTTCCCGTCCATTGTTTTCCTGCTTTCCCTATCTGCGCTTAATGACTGAGCTATGTGACGCCATTTCTTGTGATGTCCCGCGGAGCATTTCTGGTCGGGACGGTTCAAATAAAGAATCAACTCTTTTCCTTTACTATAGTGGTCTCGATAACGGGTACCGGTTCTTAAAAAGGGATTCGAGTCCGAGGACTCGGTTCTTTTCTTATCAAACAACCGGGAAAACCGGTTTCGAGTATCATCCCTAACGAAACCCCTCCGTCGTCTACCCGAGGTTGCCTGATACTTGAGGCTGATGACTCGGGGCGCCGGTGGTATACCTGGATACGGCCTCCCCTGTGTCGGTGGATTCTCCTCACGGCTCACCCGGGTCCTTGAGCCCGGGTGATCACCCGGGTCCTTGAGCCCGGGTGATCGGGGGAAGTCCAAGGGACGCTAGGGGACGCTGGCTGTCCTACCTACCAAGGGTTTCTAGAAGGGGGTGTCAAGAAAAATAGAAACCCTCACCTAAATTAGATTAACTATAGACCTAAGATAGGCTATATTCCCCCCCTAGTAACTGCGAACAAAACGGCAAAGACACATGGCCTAGGACGAACCCGTATGATCGATAGAATGTAAAGGACATTTAATCAATGTATTTAATCAAGGAGGAAGTTTGTCAATGATCATGTGAACTAAAGCAGCAAGGGTGTCAGGATAAGAGGTTCAAAACAAATGGAAATAAGATCAGGGAAAGTTATGAGAGGCAGATAAGCCCATGAGTAGAAACTCACACATAGCCATCCCCGGACCCATAGAAGTTCCCTAACAAAAGGGGCTGTCAAGGCAGAATGGAGGGACAGGGATAGCTATCGAAGTAAAGTTGAGAATAAGTTCAAGATAAATGAAGGGTCATAAAATAGAAGGAATGTTGAGGGGGCGAGTAGAATGCTATAGCAAGCAATACATCCCTAGTTCAAAATAACCCTCACGACAGTACTAATTAGCCGGGTGTGGACGGAGTGAGACACTGGCACTCAATTGTACAGTTGGAAGAAGGGAGGAACGGGGAGAAGGGTCGTCCAGGTTAATCTGGAATAGACCAGTTGGTGCGTAGCCACTAAGTATACGGTAGCCAAAAGGGGGGAGTTGAGAATGAACTGAATGAACTAAGAACTGACCAATGAATTGTAGAATATAGTGTGACACAGTAGAGCTCCATAGTAGTAAGAGGTGGATTGGTTAAAGAGAAAACCACCCCCCATAACCGAGGGTATATAAGGATGTAAAGGACATTATTTCAGGGGATTCCTTACGTGCGCGTAGCATCGAATGGGCAATAGAGAGGTCTCTTTGCCACTTGGACTGAACAAAGAACTTTGCCCAAACTCTCCAAGAGGGACCCGATTCGACACGCGAGAGACCTCGCTCCATTCCGATCTCCCCCTGTGACCAAACGAGAGGAACAGGACCTCCTGTCCTACCAGAGGAACCAGGGTGTTGGCCCCGCGGGCCCCCACGTCTCGCACAGGACCGACTCCACTGCTCCTGCTGGCCCCCCTCTCCAGCCGGCACAGCAGAAGCCCGACGACGGATCACTCGGCCGGGTGACACGTCAGGGTTTGCCCAAATTCAAGAGACTCTTTTCGGCCACTTTCGACCTAACCCCGGCCCCCCTCCAGGGGACCCACCACAAAGGACCTCTCAAAGTAAGACCCAATTCGAACTTCCATTTGAACTGAATTAGACACCCTTTGATGATTTATTTGTTACTTTGTATATCTTTTTATATTTCAACTTCTCATGATTTTTGTGAATGATTAATTAACGCTGTGCAATGCTTGGGCCATTGAACCCGCATTAAGGGGCATTATATCAAGATTCATGAAGAACCTGCATTAAAAAGCATTATACCAAGAAGCCAAATTTGCATCCTTTCAACCTTTCACCTACCAACACGCCCTCGACGCAAAACCATAGGATCACAGTGTGTACAACACCTAGCTCTCAAGGGTCACTCTAATGGAGTCCACTAACAATTATGTCCTGTTGGGCTGTTCATTTCCAACGCCCTCAAAACCAAACCTACTCAGTAACAAAAGCCAAGATTCATAGAGGCAAGCTACCATTAAAACAGCGGGAATTGTGTGTATTAAACTCGACCTTGGAAAGAGAGGCTTCTCTACCGAGTGTACCACAAGAGGAAGCGGGACAGACACTGAATCAACACAGGGTAGTAGAGCTAGGCGCATTGCCTCGCCATCCAGCAGAGTAGCGCCTACGTCGGTGGAGCAGCGCGGAGGATCCCGTCTGCACCAAGAAGGACAGGACCCGTGGTACAGAGTGCTGGAGTTAGACGACTCGCAGGAAGGAGCTTGTAAGTCAAATAATGGGAATCTAACAGTATTCATCACAAAATGGAAATCCAGTCCTTTTTAAAGTGTAGTGAAAAATTGTTACAGGTTGGTTGTTTAAGGACATGAGTTATCCCAGGCCTAAATTATTTGGAAATATTTAGAACAGGGGTGTAAACTATTTCTACGAGGGACGCATATTGGAAGATTTTGGGGGGCTTTCTTTGTTTTGTTTTTTTATTTGGTAAAAATGCCCCCAAAAAGAGAAATTAAAGATAAAGTTTTGAGTCTCCCGCCCGAATGCAGCTGAGATAAGCTCCAGAACCCCCCGCGACCCCGAAAGGGACAAGCGGTAGAAGATAAATGGATGGAATTAGTATCAATATTTCATTTTCTTTCAGTACATTGTACTTTTTTTTGCTTTACTGTTTTCCCTATTTTGAAGTTTGTTTAAAGGTGTCATATGTAATCATTTCATGTTGTTAAATGGCCCTAATATGTCAAATGGCATTAATAAATCATGTTATTTTCGAATACCTTTATAACTAATAACGGTAGTTCTGCCGGGATATGCTCATTTCAAAATTAGATTTACAGCCCCGAAATATTGTTTTCATTTCGATGACCCGGCCTCCACCGTTTGACCAACTAAAAAGTCAGTGAGTGAGTGTGTCACATCCAGGTTGGCAGTTGCGCACCGCCCTTTGTCGAGCTACTGCCGCTGATATATATATATATATATATATATGTATGTATGTATGTATGTATGTATGTATGTATGTATGTATGTATGTATGTATGTATGTATGTATGTATGTATGTATGTATGTATGTATGTATGGTGAAGGCAAAAGAATTGTCAAAGGATCTGCGAGAAAAGGTAATTGAACTGCATAAAACAGGAAAGGGGTATAAAAAGCTATCCAAGGAATTGAGAATGCCAATCAGCAGCGTTCAAATGCTGATTAAGAAGTGGAAAATGAGGGATTCAAGTAGACCAGCAAAGATTTCAGCCACAACCACCAGGAAAATTGTTCGAGATGCAAAGAAAAATCCACAAATAACTTCAGCTGAAACACAGGACACTCTAAAAAATTGTTGTGTGGCTGTTTCAAGATGCACAATAAGGAGGCACTTGAAGAAAAATGGGCTGCATGGTCGAGTCGCCAGAAGAAAGCCATCACTCCAAATTACTTTGTTCCAGAAGTTTTGAGGCTTGTCTCTGTGCTGTTTGGCGTAATGTAAGCGGGATACTTTGTGACATTTGCGCAGAAATGGCTTTCTTCTGGTGACTCGACAATGCAGCCCATTTTTCTTCAAGTGCCTCCTTATTGTGCATCTTGAAACAGCCACACCACAATTTTTCAGACAGTCCTGTGTTTCAGCTGAAGTTATTTGTGGATTTTTCTTTGCATCTTGAACAATTTTCCTGCCAGTTGTGGCTGAAATCTTTGCTGGTCTACCTGAATCCCTCATATTCCACTTCATCCCTCATTCTCAATTCCTTGGATAGCTTGTTATACCCCTTTCCTGTTTTATGCAGTTCAATTACCTTTTCTCGCAGATCCTTTGACAATTCTTTTGCCTTCCCCATGACTCAGAACCCAGAAACATTTGTACAGCACTGGATGAAAGATGCAATGGTCTGTCAGAAGCTCAGAAACTCACTGACCTTTTTTACACACACATTAATTACAAAACAAACAGGTCACAGGTGAGGATTGGAACCTTGATTAGCCATTCAAACCTGTTTGTGTCAACTTGTGTGCATGTTATCAGATCAAAGTCACTGGGGTATGTAAACTTTTGATCAGGGTCATTTGGGTATTTTCTTTTGTCATTTTGATTTAAAAAGAGTAAACAGTTGTTTGCCAATAAATAGTTTCACACAACCATTAAGCATGAGTGGAAGAAAGGTTTTTGTGTTGTCATTCATATTCTCTGAAGAATGGCCAAGAAATCATAATTTCTCCCAGTGTATGTAAACTTATGAGCACGGCTGTATGTATGTGTATACATATGTATATATGTATGTGTATATATATGTATGTGTATACATATGTATATCTGTATACATATGGTAAATGGGTCGTACTTGTATAGCGCTTTTCTACCTTTTTTTAAGGAACTCAAAGCGCTTTGACACTATTTTTCACATTCACCCATTCACACACACACATTCATATGTATACACATACATATGTATATATGTATGTGTATACATATGTATATATGTATGTGTATACATATGTGTATATGTATGTGTTTACATATGTGTGTATGTATGTGTTTACATATGTGTGTATGTATGTGTATACATATGTATATATGTATGTGTATACATATGTATATATGTATGTGTATACATATGTATATATGTATGTATATACATATGTATATATGTATGTGTATACATATGTATATATGCATATACACATGCATATATGTATATGTATACATATGTGTATATGTATGTGTATACATATGTATGTGTATACATATGTATGTATGTATGTGTATACATATGTATGTATGTGTATACATATGTATGTATGTGTATACATATGTATGTATGTATGTGTATACATATGTATGTGTATACATATGTATGTATGTGTATACATATGTATGTATGTATGTATGTATATACATATGTATGTATGTATGTATGTGTATACATATGTATGTATGTATGTATGTATGTGTTTACATATGTATGTATATACATATGTATGTATGTATGTATGTATGTGTATACATATGTATGTATGTATGTGTATACATATGTATGTGTATACATATGCATATATGTATGTGTATACATATGTATATATGTATGTGTATACAAATGTGTATACGTATGTATATAAATATGTGTATATATGTAAATAAATGTGTATACATGTATGTTTATATATGTATGTATGTGTGTATACATACAGTATGTATGTATGTATGTGTATACATATGTATGTGTATATATATATATATGTATGTATATGTATTTACAGTATGTGTATATATGCATGTTTATGTATGTATATGTATACATATGTGTGTATGTATGTGTATACATGTGTGTATGCATGTGTATACATGTGTGTATGCATGTGTATACATGTGTGTATGTATGTCTATACATAGGTGTGTATGTATGTGTATACATATATATGTGTATACATATGTATACATGTATGTGTGTACATATGTGTAAATGTAAGTGTATATGTATGTGTGTCCAATGTGTATATGTATGTGTATACATATGTATATATGTATGTGTATACACATGTATGTTTATATATGTATGTATGTGTGTGTGTACATACAGTATGTATGTATGTGTATACATATGTATGTGTATATATGTATGTATATACAGTATGTGTATATATGCATGTTTGTGTATGTATATGTATACATATGTGTGTATGTACAGTGCCCTCCAAAAGTATTGGAACAGTGAGTTCAATTTGTTTATTTTAGTTGTAGACTGAAAACATTTGGGTTTGACATCAAAAGATGAAAATGGGACAAGAGATCAACATTTCAGCTTTTATTTCCAGGTATTTACATCTGGATCTGATACACAACTTAGAAGATAGCACATTTTGTTTCAACCTACCCATTTTTCATCAGAGCAAAAGTATTGGAACATGTGACTGACAGGTGTGTTTTGTTGCCCAGATGTCTCCCAATTACATTGATTATTCAAACAATAAATAGCACTGAATGTCTGAGCTCAATTTCAGATTGGGTAGGATAGGTTTTGCCTGTGCAGACTGCATTTAGAGGTAGAACCAACATGAAAACCAGAGAGCTGTCTATGAGTGAAAAAGAAGCAATTGTGAATCTGAGAGAAGATGGACAATCAATCAGAGCCATTGCACAAACATTGGCCATAACCAGTACAACCATTTGGAATGTCCTGAAGAAGAAAAAAAACACTGGTGTACTAAGCAACAGGCGTTAAACAGGTAGACCAAGGAAAACATCAGGAGTTGATGACAGAAACATTGTGAGAGTTATAAAGAAAGACCCTAAAACAACCGTTAGTGACATCAGCAACAACCTCCGGAGGGCAGGAGTGAAGGTATCCCAATCTACTGTTCGCAGAAGACTTCATGAACAGAAGTACAGAGGCTACACCAGAAGATGCAAACCACTCATTAGCAAGGAGAATAGGAAGGCCAGGCTGGAATTTGCCAAAAGGTACAGAGATGATCCTCACAAATTCTGGAAAAAAGTTTTATGGGACTGATGAGACAAAGATTAACTTCTTCCAAAATGATGGAAAGGCGAAAGTTTGGAGAAAGAAAGGATCTGCTCATGATCCCAAACATACAAGCTCATCTGTGAAACACGGCGGAGGTAATGTCATGGCTTGGGCTTGCATGGCTTCTCCTGGGATGGGCTCTTTCATCTTCATTGATGATGTAACACATGATGGCAGCAGCAACATGAACTCAGAAGTCTACAGAAACATTTTGTCTGCTAATTTAAAGAAAGATGCAACCAAACTGATTGGGAGATCCTTCATCATGCAGCAACATATTGAACAAAACAACAAAGGAGTTGATCATGGGCAAGAAGTGGAAGGTTTTAGACTGGCCAAGTCAGTCTCCAGACTTAAACCCAATAGAGCAGGGGTGTCAAAGTCAAATGGACGGAGGGCCAAATAAAAAATTTAGCTACAAGCCGAGGGCCGGACTGTTCGAATGTTCATTGAAAAATTTTTAAATGACGCATATAGTCTAGTGAACCTAATTGAACCTACTGAAAACCTAACAAATATATTCCAATATGATCAGATAAATAAAGCAATATTTTCTTATGGCTCTGTCAGTAATCTTTAATTTTCAACAGACACAAAAGACAAATTTCCTTTATATAAAAATCCCCATAACATGAACATTAAATGAAAGAAACCGGTATTCAAGGCACCATCAGTAGCCTATATTTTCTATTTTAGCAAAAGTGGGCTAAATTTACTTCAAAGAAAAAAACAATAATAGCAATTTTCTATCATCCACTCAACTGAAATATTTTTAAAATATAATTAAATTGAAATACAATAAAATAAAGTGCAAAAATCTATAAATAAAAAACAACACTTTGTTTAAGGAGAAGTAACATGCAGTGAAAACAAATATTAAACTTTAACTTTTAAACTTGAATTGAGTAAAAACTCTAAATATGTGATTGCACAGTAATGTTCACATTAAACCCCCCTCCTCCCTCCGTGGGAGGGAGGCGAGTTGGGTGCCCGAAACCCCCCGCTGGTTTCGGCCCGCCCCTTGGCGCGCGTGGCACGGCGGGCTCCGCGACCCGACGGCTGGCCCTCGTGGCTTGACGGCGGGCGCGTCCCGACGGGCCGCGCGTAGGGGTCAAACGCAGAAGTCTCAGGGCCTCGTGGTGAGGGGGTGGCCTGCGGGTTTCGGCCCGCTTGACCCCCCCGCTCCGCTTGGCGCGCGCGGCACATGACGGGTTCCGCCACCGACGCTCGGGCTGCAGCCCGACGGTGGTGCGGGCCCGGCGGTGACGCGCGGTTTGGGGAAACAAAGCAGAAGTCTCAGGGCCTCGGGGCCGGGTTTCGGCCCGCCCCCTTGGCGCGCGTGGCACGGCGGGCTCCGCGACTGACGGCCGGGCTGCAGCCCTTCGGCCGGCAGGCGCGTCCCGGCGGGCCGCTCGCCCCCTTTCGGAACCTTGGACCGGCATCCGCTTGGTGCGTGTAAAAGATCTGCGGTCTAAAAAAAAAAAAAAAAAAAAAAAAAAAAAGATCTGCGGTCTGCGGGCCGGTTCTAATAATAAATCAAGATCATCCCAAGGGCCGTAAAAAACCTTCTCGCGGGCCGGATATGGCCCGCGGGCCTTGACTCTGACATATGTGCAATAGAGCATGCATTTTACCTGCTGAAGAGGAGACTGGAGGGAGTAACCCCCCCAAAACAAACAACAACTGAAAGAGGCTGCGGTGAAAGCCTGGAAAAGCATCCCAAAAGAAGAATGCAACAGTTTGGTGATGTCAATGGCTCACAGGCTTGATGCACTTATTGAAAGCAAAGGGTTTGCAACTAAATATTAAGTCTTATTCACTTTAATCTATTTTAAGTTTATATGTTCCAATACTTTTGCTCACCTAAAAATGTTGTGTTCTATTACAAATAATGCTATCTTCTAAGTTGTGTATCAGATCCAGATGTAAATACCTGGAAATGAAAGCTGAAATGTTGATC
Source organism: Entelurus aequoreus (assembly GCF_033978785.1). NCBI lineage: Eukaryota > Metazoa > Chordata > Actinopteri > Syngnathiformes > Syngnathidae > Entelurus > Entelurus aequoreus. Next base: position 25,138,493 of record NC_084742.1, on the reverse strand, counting down.
TCTTGTCTCATATTCATCTTTTGATGTTAAACCCAAATGTTTTTAGTCTACAACAAAAATAAAGGAATTGGCCTCACTGTTCCAATACTTTTGGAGGGCACTGTATGTGTATACATGTGTGTATGCATGTGTGTATGTATGTGTATACATATGTGTGCATGTATGTGTATACATATATATGTGTATACATATGTATATATGTATGTGTGTACATATGTGTAAATGTAAGTGTATATGTACGTGTGTACATATGTGTATACATATGTGTATATGTATGTGTATACATATGTGTATATGTATGTGTATACATATGTGTATATGCATGTGTTTACATATGTGTATATGTATGTGTTTACATATGTGTATACATATGTATGTGTATACATATGTATATATGTATTTGTATACATATGTATATATGTATTTGTATACATATGTATATATGTATGTGTATACATATGTATATATGTATGTGTATACATATGTATATATGTATGTGTATACATATGTATATATGTATGTGTATACGTATGTATGTGTATATAAATGTGTATATATGTATATAAATGTGTATATATGTATGTTTATATATGTATGTATGTGTGTATACATACAGTATGTATGTATGTGTATACATATGTATGTGTATATATATGTATGTATATGTATATGCATGTTTATGTATGCATATGTATACATATGTATGTATGTGTATACATGTGTGTATGCATGTGTATACATGTGTGTATGCATGTGTATACATGTGTGTGTATGTATGTGTATACATATATATGTGTATACATATGTATATATGTATGTGTGTACATATGTGTAAATGTAAGTGTATATGTATGTGTGTCCAATGTGTATACATATGTGTATATGTATGTGTATACATATGTATATATGTATGTGTATACATATGTAAATATGTATGTGTATACATATGTATATATGTATGTGTATACATATGTGTATATGCATGTTTTTACATATGTGTATATGTATGTGTTTACATATGTGTTTACATATGTGTATACATATGTATGTGTATACATATGTATATATGTATGTGTATACATATGTATATATGTATATGTATACATATGTATGTATGTATGTATGTATGTGTATACATATGTATGTATGTGTATACATATGTATGTATGTATGTGTATACATATGCATATGTGTATGTGTATACATATGTATATACGTATGAATGTGTATACAAATGTGTATACCTATGTATATAAATATGTGTATATATGTATATAAATGTGTATATATATGTATGTTTATATATGTATGTATGTGTGTATACATACAGTATGTATGTTTGTATGTGTATACATATGTATGTGTATATATATGTATGTATATGTATATACAGTATGTGTATACATGCATGTTTATGTATGTATATGTATACATATGTGTGTATGTATGTGTATACATGTGTGTATGCATGTGTATACATGTGTGTATGCATGTGTATACATGTGTGTATGCATGTGTATACATGTGTGTATGTATGTCTATACATGTGTGTATGTATGTGTATACATATATATGTGTATACATATGTATGTATGTATGTATGTACATATGTGTAAATGTAAGTGTATATGTATGTGTCCAATGTGTATATGTATGTGTATACATATGTGTATATGTATGTGTATACATATGCATATATGTATGTGTATACATATGTATGTGTATACATATGTGTATATGCATGTGTTTACATATGTGTAAATGTATGTGTTTACATATGTGTATACATATGTATGTGTATACATATGTATATATGTATGTGTATACATATGTATGTATGTATGTGTATACATATGTATGTATGTATGTGTATACATATGTATATATGTATGTGTATACGTATGAATGTGTATACGTATGTATATAAATATGTGTATATATGTATATACATCTGTATATATGTATGTTTATATATGTATGTATGTGTGTATACATACAGTATGTATGTATGTGTATACATATGTATGTGTATATATATGTATGTATATGTATATACAGTATGTGTATATATGCATGTTCATGTATGTATATGTATACATATGTGTGTATGTATGTGTATACATGTGTGTATGCATGTGTATACATGTGTGTATGTATGTGTATACCTATGTGTGTATGTATGTGTATACATATGTATATATGTATGTGTGTACATATGTGTAAATGTAAGTGTATATGTATGTGTACATATGTGTATACATATGTATATATGTATGTGTATACATATGTATATATGTATGTGTATACAAATGTGTATATGCATGGGTTTACATATGTGTATATGCATGGGTTTACATATGTGTATATGTATGTGTTTATGCATGTGTATATGTATGTGTTTACATATGTGTATATGTATGTGTTTACATATGTGTATACATATGTATGTGTATACATATGTATATATATGTGTGTATACATATGTATATATGTATGTGTATACATATGTATATATGTATGTGTATACATATGTATGTATGTATGTATGTGTATACATATGTATGTATGTATGTGTATACATATGTATGTATGTATGTGTATACATATGTATTTATGTATGTGTATACATATGTATGTATGTGTATACATATGTATGTGTATACATATGTATATGTATACATATGCATATATGTATGTGCATACATATTTATATATGTCTGTGTATATGTATGTATGTGTATACAAATGTGTATACGTATGTATATAAATATGTGTATATATGTATATAAATGTGTATATATGTATGTTTATATATGTATGTATACATACAGTATGTATGTATGTGTATACATATGTATGTATATGTATATACAGTGTGTGTATATATGCATGTTTATGTATGTATATGTATACATATGTGTGTATGTATGTGTATACATGTGTGTATGCATGTGTATACATGTGTGTATTTATGTGTATACATGTTTGTATGTATGTGTATACATATGTATGTGTATACAAATGTGTAAATGTAAGTGTATATGTATGTGTGTACATATGTGTATATGTATGTATACATATGTATGTATGTATGTGTATACATATGTATGTATGTGTATACATATGTATGTGTATACGTATGTATACATATGTATGTATGTGTATACATATGTATGTATGTATGTGTATACATATGTATGTATGTATGTGTATACATATGTATGTATGTGTATACATATGTATGTATGTGTATACATATGTATGTGTATACATATATGTATGTGTATACATATTTATATATGTATGTGTATACGTATGTATGTGTATACAAATGTGAATACATATGTATATAAATATGTGTATATATGTATATAAATGTGTATATATGTATGTTTATATATGTATGTATGTGTATACATACCGTATGTATGTATGTGTATACATATGTATGTATATGTATATACAGTATGTGTATATATGCATGTTTATGTATGTATATGTATACATATGTGTATGTATGTGTATACATGTGTGTATACATGTGTATGCATGTGTGTATGTATGTGTATACATATGTGTGCATGTATGTGTATACATATATATGGGGATACATATGTATACATGTATGTGTGTACATATGTGTAAATGTAAGTGTATATGTATGTGTGTACATATGTGTATATGTATGTGTATACATATGTGTATATGCATGGGTTTACATATGTGTATATGTATGTGTTTACATACGTGTATATGTGTTTACATATGTGTATACATATGTATGTGTATACATATGTATATATATATATATATGTGTATACATATGTATATATGTATGTGTATACATATGTATGTATGTATGTGTATACATACACTACCGTTCAAAAGTTTGGGGTCACCCAAACAATTTTGTGGAATAGCCTTCATTTCTAAGAACAAGAATAGACTTGTCGAGTTTCAGATGAAAGTTCTCTTTTTCTGGCCATTTTGAGCGTTTAATTGACCCCACAAATGTGATGCTCCAGAAACTCAATCTGCTCAAAGGAAGGTCAGTTTTGTAGCTTCTGTAACGAGCTAAACTGTTTTCAGATGTGTGAACATGATTGCACAAGGGTTTTCTAATCATCATTTAGCCTTCTGAGCCAATGAGCAAACACATTGTACCATTAGAACACTGGAGTGATAGTTGCTAGAAATGGGCCTCTATACACCTATGTAGATATTGCACTAAAAACCAGACATTTGCAGCCAGAATAGTCATTTACCACATTAGCAATGTATAGAGTGTATTTCTTTAAAGTTAAGACTAGTTTAAAGTTATCTTCATTGAAAAGTACAGTGCTTTTCCTTCAAAAATAAGGACATTTCAATGTGACCCCAAACTTTTGAACGGTAGTGTATGTATATACATATGTATGTGTATACAAATGTGTATACGTATGTATATAAATATGTGTATATATGTATGTTTATATATGTATGTATGTGTGTATACATACAGTATGTATGTATGTGTATACATATGTATGTATGTATATGTATATACAGTATGTGTATATATGCATGTTTATGTATGCATATGTATACATATGTATGTATGTGTATACATGTGTGTATGCATGTGTATACATGTGTGTATGCATGTGTATACATGTGTGTGTATGTATGTGTATACATATATATGTGTATACATATGTATATATGTATGTGTGTACATATGTGTAAATGTAAGTGTATATGTATGTGTGTCCAATGTGTATACATATGTGTATATGTATGTGTATACATATGTATATATGTATGTGTATACATATGTAAATATGTATGTGTATACATATGTATATATGTATGTGTATACATATGTGTATATGCATGTTTTTACATATGTGTATATGTATGTGTTTACATATGTGTTTACATATGTGTATACATATGTATGTGTATACATATGTATATATGTATGTGTATACATATGTATATATGTATATGTATACATATGTATGTATGTATGTATGTATGTGTATACATATGTATGTATGTGTATACATATGTATGTATGTATGTGTATACATATGCATATGTGTATGTGTATACATATGTATATACGTATGAATGTGTATACAAATGTGTATACCTATGTATATAAATATGTGTATATATGTATATAAATGTGTATATATATGTATGTTTATATATGTATGTATGTGTGTATACATACAGTATGTATGTTTGTATGTGTATACATATGTATGTGTATATATATGTATGTATATGTATATACAGTATGTGTATACATGCATGTTTATGTATGTATATGTATACATATGTGTGTATGTATGTGTATACATGTGTGTATGCATGTGTATACATGTGTGTATGCATGTGTATACATGTGTGTATGCATGTGTATACATGTGTGTATGTATGTCTATACATGTGTGTATGTATGTGTATACATATATATGTGTATACATATGTATGTATGTATGTATGTACATATGTGTAAATGTAAGTGTATATGTATGTGTCCAATGTGTATATGTATGTGTATACATATGTGTATATGTATGTGTATACATATGCATATATGTATGTGTATACATATGTATGTGTATACATATGTGTATATGCATGTGTTTACATATGTGTAAATGTATGTGTTTACATATGTGTATACATATGTATGTGTATACATATGTATATATGTATGTGTATACATATGTATGTATGTATGTGTATACATATGTATGTATGTATGTGTATACATATGTATATATGTATGTGTATACGTATGAATGTGTATACGTATGTATATAAATATGTGTATATATGTATATACATCTGTATATATGTATGTTTATATATGTATGTATGTGTGTATACATACAGTATGTATGTATGTGTATACATATGTATGTGTATATATATGTATGTATATGTATATACAGTATGTGTATATATGCATGTTCATGTATGTATATGTATACATATGTGTGTATGTATGTGTATACATGTGTGTATGCATGTGTATACATGTGTGTATGTATGTGTATACCTATGTGTGTATGTATGTGTATACATATGTATATATGTATGTGTGTACATATGTGTAAATGTAAGTGTATATGTATGTGTACATATGTGTATACATATGTATATATGTATGTGTATACATATGTATATATGTATGTGTATACAAATGTGTATATGCATGGGTTTACATATGTGTATATGCATGGGTTTACATATGTGTATATGTATGTGTTTATGCATGTGTATATGTATGTGTTTACATATGTGTATATGTATGTGTTTACATATGTGTATACATATGTATGTGTATACATATGTATATATATGTGTGTATACATATGTATATATGTATGTGTATACATATGTATATATGTATGTGTATACATATGTATGTATGTATGTATGTGTATACATATGTATGTATGTATGTGTATACATATGTATGTATGTATGTGTATACATATGTATTTATGTATGTGTATACATATGTATGTATGTGTATACATATGTATGTGTATACATATGTATATGTATACATATGCATATATGTATGTGCATACATATTTATATATGTCTGTGTATATGTATGTATGTGTATACAAATGTGTATACGTATGTATATAAATATGTGTATATATGTATATAAATGTGTATATATGTATGTTTATATATGTATGTATACATACAGTATGTATGTATGTGTATACATATGTATGTATATGTATATACAGTGTGTGTATATATGCATGTTTATGTATGTATATGTATACATATGTGTGTATGTATGTGTATACATGTGTGTATGCATGTGTATACATGTGTGTATTTATGTGTATACATGTTTGTATGTATGTGTATACATATGTATGTGTATACAAATGTGTAAATGTAAGTGTATATGTATGTGTGTACATATGTGTATATGTATGTATACATATGTATGTATGTATGTGTATACATATGTATGTATGTGTATACATATGTATGTGTATACGTATGTATACATATGTATGTATGTGTATACATATGTATGTATGTATGTGTATACATATGTATGTATGTATGTGTATACATATGTATGTATGTGTATACATATGTATGTATGTGTATACATATGTATGTGTATACATATATGTATGTGTATACATATTTATATATGTATGTGTATACGTATGTATGTGTATACAAATGTGAATACATATGTATATAAATATGTGTATATATGTATATAAATGTGTATATATGTATGTTTATATATGTATGTATGTGTATACATACCGTATGTATGTATGTGTATACATATGTATGTATATGTATATACAGTATGTGTATATATGCATGTTTATGTATGTATATGTATACATATGTGTATGTATGTGTATACATGTGTGTATACATGTGTATGCATGTGTGTATGTATGTGTATACATATGTGTGCATGTATGTGTATACATATATATGGGGATACATATGTATACATGTATGTGTGTACATATGTGTAAATGTAAGTGTATATGTATGTGTGTACATATGTGTATATGTATGTGTATACATATGTGTATATGCATGGGTTTACATATGTGTATATGTATGTGTTTACATACGTGTATATGTGTTTACATATGTGTATACATATGTATGTGTATACATATGTATATATATATATATATGTGTATACATATGTATATATGTATGTGTATACATATGTATGTATGTATGTGTATACATACACTACCGTTCAAAAGTTTGGGGTCACCCAAACAATTTTGTGGAATAGCCTTCATTTCTAAGAACAAGAATAGACTTGTCGAGTTTCAGATGAAAGTTCTCTTTTTCTGGCCATTTTGAGCGTTTAATTGACCCCACAAATGTGATGCTCCAGAAACTCAATCTGCTCAAAGGAAGGTCAGTTTTGTAGCTTCTGTAACGAGCTAAACTGTTTTCAGATGTGTGAACATGATTGCACAAGGGTTTTCTAATCATCATTTAGCCTTCTGAGCCAATGAGCAAACACATTGTACCATTAGAACACTGGAGTGATAGTTGCTAGAAATGGGCCTCTATACACCTATGTAGATATTGCACTAAAAACCAGACATTTGCAGCCAGAATAGTCATTTACCACATTAGCAATGTATAGAGTGTATTTCTTTAAAGTTAAGACTAGTTTAAAGTTATCTTCATTGAAAAGTACAGTGCTTTTCCTTCAAAAATAAGGACATTTCAATGTGACCCCAAACTTTTGAACGGTAGTGTATGTATATACATATGTATGTGTATACAAATGTGTATACGTATGTATATAAATATGTGTATATATGTATGTTTATATATGTATGTATGTGTGTATACATACAGTATGTATGTATGTGTATACATATGTATGTATGTATATGTATATACAGTATGTGTATATATGCATGTTTATGTATGTATATGTATACATATGTGTGTATGTATGTGTATACATATGTATGTGTATACATATGTATATATGTGTGTGCATATGTGTAAATGTAAGTGTATATGTATGTGTATACATATGTATGTTTGTGTATATACTGTATATGTGAATGTGTATATATATGTATATAAATGTGTGTATATATGTATATAAATGTGTATATATATGTATGTGTATGTATACATTTATGTCTGTGTATATATGTATATATACAGTATATGTGTATGTATATATATGTATATATACATATATATATACATATATATATGTATATATACATATATATATATGTGTGTATATATATATTTATATATACATATATGTATGTGTATACATACGTATGTGTATATATATATATACACATGTATGTGTATATATACACATGTATATGTATATATACATGTGTGTTTGTATATATATATATATATATACATTTATATTTACATACACATGTATATTTGTATGTGTATATATACATATACACATACATACATACATATACAAATACATACATGTGTATATATACATATATGTATATATATATACATACAATATGTGTATACACACACATATATATATATATATATACATAGACATATATACACATATGTATACACACGTGTGTATACACATGTATGTATATACACTTGTATGTATGTATACATTGGTATATACACAGATGTGTATATACACGTGTATATATACATGTATATATGGACTTGGTCAGTGGTTGGTATATACATGTGTATATACATCTACATGTATATATATACACACATGTTTCTACATATATACATGTGTATACACACGTGTATGTATATACATGTATGTGTATATATATATACATGTGTATATATATGTGTATATACACATATATATATATATACACATGTACATGTATATATACATGTATATGTATGCACATGTATACATATACACGTGTGTATATATATATATATATATATATATATATATATATATATATATATATATATATATATATATATATATATATATACGTGTGAAAATATATATGTATATTTATATGTATACTTGTATATATACATATACATGTGTATAAGTACATATATATATACATGTATATACACATACATGTATAACTTGGTTGGTAGAGTGGCCGTGCTAGCAACTTTAGGGTTCCAGGTTCGATCCCCGCTTCCGCCATTCTGCCGTTGTGTCCTTGGGCAAGACACTATACCTACCTGCTCCCAGTGCCACCCACACTGGTTTAAATGTAACTTAGATATTGGTTTTCACTATGTAAAAGCACTTTGAGTCACTAGAGAAAAGCGCTATATAAATATAATCCATTTCACACTATATGTATGTATGTATATGTACATATATATATATATATACATATATATATACATGTATATATATATATATATATTTATTCTCTGTAAGGAATTTTGCAATACATTTTTATTCTTGATGTTTTTGTGACAAAGATATGAGCCTCTCAAAAGGTGTAAAAAAATCAGATCAGTGGCAGTAACATAGGCACTTCTTCCATAAATTGAGTGATACAAAAAACAAAAAGATATTTCACAGTTTAAAAACCAACATCTTTGGAATGGAAACCGTTACTACACGGTAGTTTCATGTTTCCACAAACCAGTTTTGACACACGGAGTGCACTCGCTAATTAAAGGCACCGCTTGGCCGTTGTCCTTCACCGTGCTGCCGTTTTGCGTGATTAGGTTGAGTCCATATGACTTGGTCGGTTCTAGTTCGATGCTGCCGGGACACAAAGCAGCACTAGAGTCTTTAAAGGAGCTGGAACTTGCAGGAACGACTTCCATGGTAACTTCTGTTACCGCCTTGTCAGCGTGGCGTGATCGTCGCGGCAAGGTGGCGCTGTCACTGCTGTCGTGCTGCATTTGGCTCTGATGGCGCTCTCTGTAGGCCATGTAGGCAGCGCGGCGACTGTTACGTGCCGCCATGTCATAGTAGTGATGCCGCCTGTTGGGGGAGCTCTGGACGCTGCCATCCACGCTGGTGGGGACGTCGTAGGCGTACTCTCTCAGCACCATTAAGCGACTCGCTCGGTGTCCTCGGCTTCGGTTTTTGTGGTGCCTGCAGCTTTGCCCAGGGATGGCCTGGGTAGCAGCAGGGTCAATGTTCACCGGGCGGAACTGCACCTCCACCGGAGAAATGTGCATTTTGATTTCGTTGTCCACAGAGTGTTCAGTGAGGCTGTTGTCCAAAATGGCGGCCCCGTTAGGCACCACGGGGGAAGAAACAGGTTTGCACTGAGCGGCCTCGGCGTGCAGATTGGTTAGCTTGCTTCCCTGCGTCGAACTGCGCACATCTGGCATGCTCTTATTCGTAGAGGAGGAGTCTGTGCTGCTGTGGGTGCTCTTGTTTGACAACTCCACCTCTATCTTGGCAGGCCCCGCAGTGGACGCTAAAGCAACGGCAGGTTGAGGTAACAGAGCGTCTTCCTGAGTGGAGTAGCTACGTCTCCCAGTGCAGCACGCCTGTGACCAGTAGCGCCTCATGTCCTGCCTGTTGACGCAGTGTTGCACCACCATAAAGGCGGCGAGGGCTAGCGCCGTCACACCGTACAGGCAGATGAACGCCAAATTAAAAGGGTGGTCCCGCGACACAGCCATGGCACCAAACACCCACAGGCCCGCATAGAGCCCCAACGCTACGGACGCCCCTGTCAGCTGGACGCCAAAGGTGTGTTCGTTCTCCAGCGCCACTAGGGGAGCAGCAAAAGCCGCCGTCACAACAGATGACGCCTCCACATGCACACCCACTGCCTCCGAAGCCAGATGCTGCTGCTCCTCCGCCAGCTCCTTGAACTCGTAGCGGCGCTGCGGGTGGCGGCGCAGCTGGAGCAGGATGCTGAGGAAGTACATGCAGTCCACAAAGACGATGAAGCCTACCGGGCCGTAAAAAGCACCAATGCTGGGCTCCCATGCCATCCAGCAGCTGGAACGAAAACACTTTTATTTTCTCTCATCTTACTGCCTGAACTTTACCAACATCAATAGGGACTTACTATGGCGCATTAATCTGGCTCCCGTAGTTTTTGATATTAGCCGCCGCAGTGATGCCACAGACTATAGTAGGTATCCCTCCGCCGATTAAGTAGAACCTGTAGGAAGCAAGAGGACGCTCAGGTTAATTCAACTGATGGCAGTCAGTCTGTGGTGAACAACATACCTCAACATGGGGCGCGGCGGCGGGGGTGGCTCATCCAACTCCTCGTAGCGCTTGGCTTTACGTGTCACCTGCTTGTAGATATTACGTGCCGTCACACCCACCCAGAGAGCGGTCGCAAGCGTGGAATAGTGCAGTAAAATTCCCACCTGTAAGAGAAAACATCTTGTACATGTAGGCTAGTCAAAGCTCCTCTATATCGTTTTTCTTCAAAGCAGAGCACATTTAACAACGCAGCCGTTTTTCTGTCAAATGATTCATTTCAATTTCACCCGGTCCAGTTTCGACTTTAGTGGGTGAAACTTGGATAATACGCCAGCATATGCTGCATTACATCATGTATGCCGCCGGGTCAAAAAATCCTGGAGCTAATAGCGACGCGGATCGTTAATTCTATCTCCAATAGCTCTACTTAACTTTTTAATTACAAGCTATATAAATGGTTACTTGCAGTTGATGTCAAGTCACACATTCAACATTGTAAAGAGGCCATTCAGTCCTGTGGCTCCTTTCTTTATTGGTCCCTCAGGACATTGTAAAAATAAAATTGAACCAAAATACACCTGGAAAAATAATGGGAAAAATGCATGAAAAGAAAAAGCTGAAATGTTATAAATAACCAATTACTAACAAGACCACAAAACTTAAGACGTTAAATGGGAATCACTGTTTAACACTACATCATTAGTGCTTGTGACCACTGAACACTATTTATGTTAGTTTAAGTTGAGGCATGTGCACTAATGATGTTCAAGCACCTGCCCTTTTCCCTGCATGAGAAAAGTGCCTTTCAGTTGGAGCCCTTTTGAATAAAAATGATTGTCATCAAAATGTCCCCAAAATATTTTCCTACAGCTCTTTACTGACATTTGTCGAAAAGGAAAGAGAGAATACCTCAACATTTGCATTTCAGTATATGGGGAATTGACCAGGAAAATGGGAAAAATAAGGGGTTTTCATTTTCATCACAAATTGCTGTTAAATCAATACAAAAAAAACTAAGACATGCCCGAATGGGATCTCAAATACACAACAAAACGAGCTACTAAATCTGACAGGAGACTACAGACAGACAAATTTGGGTTTTATTGCTCTACAAATTAAACAAGTTCACTCGTTTTAGTTTCAGTTAAAATCCAAATTATTGAGAAATGTGGGTTTTTATCACAATATTTTTTGCAGGCCTGTTTTCTGGCTTGAGAACCTGCCCCCCAAAATCTGTTTTGAACCTGTTAACTTTCACACATTCATTACATCCGGAAAGTATTCACAGCGCCACATTTCATATTACATATTCCAAAATGGTATAAATTAATTTTTGTCCCCTAAATTCTAGACAATATCCCATAATGCCAATGATTTTTTATTTTTTATTTTGCACATTTATTAAAAATAAGACAAAAAAAAATCATGTGTACTCAATTATTCACACCTTTTGCTTAATACATTGTTGATGCAATTACAGCCTGAAGTCTTTTTGAATACGAGGCCACAAGTTTGGCACACTTATCTTTGGGGAGTTTCACCCATTCCCTTTTTGCAGCACCTCTCAAGCTCCATCAGGTTGGATGGGAAGCATTGGTTTTCATCCAGAATGTCTCTGTACATTGCTGCATTCATCTTAGTCTAGTCAAGGAGGTGACCAAGAACCCGAAGGTCATTCTGTCAGAAATACACTATTCCTCTGTGGAGAGAGGAGAACCTTCCAGAAGGACAACCATCTCTACAGCATTCCACCAATCAGGCCTGATGGAAGCCATTTCTTGGTAAAACGTTTGCCAAAAATGGACCTGAAAGACTTTTAGACCATGAGATATAAAATGATCTGGTCTGATGAGACAAAGATTGAAGCCTTTGGCGTGAATGCCAGGCGTCATGTTTGGAGGAAAACCAGGCACCGCTCATCACCAGGCCAATACCATCCCTACAGTGAAGCATGGTGGTGGCAGCATCATGCTATGGGGATGTTTTCAGCATCAGGAACTGGTACACTAGTCATGATAAAGGGAAAGATGAATGCAGCAATCCTGGACGAAAACAAAAACTCCTAATCCAACCTGATGGAGCTTAAGAGCTACTGCAAAAAGGGATGGGCAAAACTGCCTAAAGATAGGTGTGTCAAGCTTGTGGCATTGTTTTCAAGACTTGGGGCTGTTAAAGGTGCATCAACAAAGTATTGAGCAAAGGCTGTGAATACTTATGTACATGTGACTTTTTTAGTTTATATTCTTAATAAATTTGCTAAAGTAAAAAAAGACAAAAAAACTTTTCACATTGTTATTATGGGGTATTGTGTGTGGAATTTTGAGTACAAAAATTAATGTATTACATTTTGGAATTAGGCTGTAACATAAAATGTGGAAAAAGTGAAGCGGTGTGAATACTTCCCGGATGCACTGTATATGCTGCCAATCTGTTTCACCATATATATAAATTGTTCTCCCTGAATTTTTTGTATACATATGCAGCGTATATTTTGTGGTAGGCGGCCCCAAGGCGAACTTTATGTGACAACGGGCGGGGCGCGGCAAAAAAAAGATTGTGAACCACGGGCACTGCTGTTTAGGATGACCTACTACATGAGTCAAATTATTTTTAGGAATCAGCTTTTGAACAAAACTCCTGACCTTATGTCATTCAGGGGCCAGATTTGGCACACGGGCCAAAAGTTTAAAAGGCCTATTGTTAAGCATTACCAAAGTTGTTTAATACTCACTGCTTGGCAAACACTTGCATGTCGGGTCTGATTGATGCCGCCCACAAACACGCCGCATGTTAGAGAGATGTGAAAGCACAAGTTCACCAGCATGTGCCAACACTTGCGGCTGACGCGAACAGACCTTGAAGAAGTGAAATTCAGGGTTAGCATTAAAAAACAGAATTGGCTCCAAGCGCAGTCAAAATGACTTACTTGTGGTGGTAGACGTAGCTCACGATGATGGTCAGCAGACAGAAGAGTAGCACGATGGTGGTTGCGTACATGACCGGATGTAGCGGTTGAATACTAGGAGTGATGTAGTCCACAGTGCTGAGGTCCTGCAATTATAATAAATAAATGATAAATGGGTTATACTTGTATAGCGCTTTTCTACCTTCAAGGTACTCAAAGCGCTTTGACAGTATTTCCACATTCACCCATTCACACACACATTCACACACTGATGGCGGGAGCTGCCATGCAAGGCGCTAACCAGCAGCCATCAGGAGCAAGGGTGAAGTGTCTTGCCCAAGGACACAACGGACGTGACTAGGATGGTAGAAGGTGGGGATTGAACCCCAGTAACCAGCAACCTTCCGATTGCTGGCACAGCCACTCTACCAACTTCGCCACGCCGTCCCGAATTATAAAAAACAGATTCAGTAGAGACCGAATAAAACGGGAAACAAACTTTAAGTAATGACCTGTGGGACTATTAGGAAACAAAGTAACGTTTGCTGCATATACAGGCTTCTGGAGAAATTGAAACAATCAAAAAAGGATGTTTTCAAAAGTTGCTATAGAGCACAAATTATCAACACAGGTTTAACAGATTTTACTTTTGATCCACGGCCATCACACTAGTTTTGCACTCTAAATAGGTTGATAAACTGAAACAGGAACATCATTTTAAAGTAGGGGATTTTTATAAATATTTCAATATTGCAAACCGTATTGTCCAGGACTGTAAGCCGCTATTTTTTTCCTACGCTTTTTTCCCTGCAGCTTTTAAAACAGTGAGGCTAATTTGGGGATTTCTATTTGCTAACGGCCATAATCATTTGTATTCAACAAATAGTTTTCAAGAAAACACAGACAGACGCTGAAAAGGTGTTATTGTTTGTGCTATGGCGTCATCTTTTGGACGAGTTTACTTACTGCAGGGGCTGAAGGTTTAACGTCTACAGCAGTGGTCCCCAACCACCGGTACCGGTCCGTGGATCGATTGGTACCGGGCCGCACAAGAAATTCAAAAAAATATATATATATATATATATTTTTTTTTTTTTTTTTTTAATTAACTCAACATCAAAAACACAAGATACACTTACAATTAGTGCACCAACCCAAAAAACCTCCCTCCCCCATTTACACTCATTCACACTCGCACAAAAGGGTTGTTTCTTTTTGTTATTAATATTTCTGGTTCCTACATTATATATCAATATAGATCAATACAGTCTGCAGGAATACAGTCCGTAAGCACGCATGATTGTATTTTTTAATGACAAAAAAAATAAAAACAATTTTTTTTTATTCCCCTCTCCCCCTACGGTCCGTGGGACAAATTTTCAAGCGTTGACCGGTCCGCAGTTACAAAAAGGTTGGGGACCACTGGTCTACAGTATTTGTTTAGTGCCTTGAACCAGAAATACAAGAGCCGTTCCATCTTCTCGTCGTCTATAGCGTTTCTACTTGTTTAGTTTCTTCATTCATTTACTCCAAGCAACGTTTCGGTTTTCCAGTATAACTAAAACAATATATACTTACTAAACAGTCATAATAGTAGCGTTTTTTGTATGTGCTATCTTAAAGTAATCAAGCTTACGTCGTTAGCATTAGCTAATATGCTAACACATTCACAAGTATCTGTGTTAGTGATTTTAACTTACAATGAATTTATTTTTCAGTTTCACAAACTCCTCAGTAAATTCACCAAAACATCACCGTGGAGTTATTGGGTCTGTTTAGCTAATTGGAGAGCTAGCTTCCGCAGCTAGTGGGTCCATGACGATGACTTCTGTTTTGTTTGACCAGCTGTTTGGAAACAATTAAGGTATTAAAAAAACATTTACAAAATCTTTCGTACCAGTATACCGTAATTTCCGGACTATAAGCCGCACCTGACTATAAGCCGCACCAGCTAAATTTAGGGAAAAATACAGATTGCTCCATATATAAGCCGCACCCGACTATAAGCCGCAGGGTTTTGATGTGTAATTAGCGTAGTATATAGGGGTTCCTGCTACCACGGAGGGGATTGTCGGGACAGAGATGACTGTTTGGGAACGCAAAGCGTCCCATTTATTAACAATAAATCTTTCAATAAGTCAATCAAACTTTCACATCTTTGACATGGCGAACAGCATTCGTGCAGAGTACAAATAATACAACGCTGCAAAGTAATACAAAGTGCTCGCCTGTACGCTATCAAAATAACCAGCCTACCGGTATATGAAAAGTCAGTCTTTAATCATTGTGTCATCGTCTTCCTCCTGCGTACTAAAACCACCGAAATCCTCTTCGTCGGTGTCGGAGAAGAACAGGCCGTAAATAAGCCGCACCTTTGTATAAGCCGCAGGGACCAGAACGAGGGGAAAAAGTAGCGGCTTATAGTCCGGAAATTACGGTACATCAGTGCCTGTTAGGTTTTTGCGGCGAAGGTACATACAAATATTTTTCTTCTAAAGTTTAGTGGGTGCAGCTTATACTGGTGCGCTCTATAGTTACGGAAAATATGGTAAATCCTCAACACATTAAACAGAAAGTTCAATCAGATTTGCTGCCTAAATGGGCAGCTGGAGAAATACATTTTTGTCATTTTCCCAATGTTGGCGTTACATTCTGAAGCAATTGGTTTCGCTACAGGCTGCAACCAGCAATACATCTGTTGCCTAAATGTGTGGTAGTGAGCACTATAGCAGTGCATAAAGAGAAGTACACATGTTCACATTTTTGATAAAATACAAGAATACAATTGTCACTACTAGGTGCAACCAACAAAGGGCATGATTAGTTTCCTGCCTAATTGAGCTGCTGAGCTTATATTCTTTTTATTGTTAAGGTAAATGTGTCAAAAGTTGTCGGTTACGATGATCTGTACTTGTTCTTACCATGAGCAGCCCATAATTGCCCAGTGAGTTGCAGGATATGGTGGTGAAGTTGTCATGGTGGCCCAGAATGCGGCAGCCGTCGCTCTGCCAGCCTCCTTGTCCGCCTGCCAGGCTCAAGTTCCAGCAGGCTGACAAGGCGTCGGAGCCCCTGGCGAAGCGCCGCAGGGTGATGTTGACGGGTGTTCTCAGCATACGCACTGATATGCCATCTGAAATAGATGGGAGGTATGAATAAATACCGTATAGTCAAATACTACGAAAAACCGAAACTCGCCTATTTTGGCCATTATGACCGGGGTGGCCACGCTCCTCCACTTTCCACTGACCGCCAGCTGGGAGGAGTTGCCCGTCGAGGGGAAGAACTTGCCGTTGCGGAAGCCCAGGAGGTGGAGCCTGTAGACCCTGTCCTCTACCAGGCCTGGGAGCAGCACAGCCTGGGTGAAGAGTGACGGAGGGAGCTGTAGAGACGCCTCCACTGTGGTGCTCTAAGGGGAGGACCAGTTTTTGCAGGAGATTCTTAAAACCAGCAGAGAACTGTCACATAATCTTTGACTAGTGTGTTTGTGGTAGCTCCCTAAAAACAGTGGCACGTTGATAACATGTAGAAGATATAATAAACATATACAACAGGTATCAGCATATCTAAATTAATAATTTTTAATGCCATTTTTAACACCGCTTAAAAAATATGTAATGCCCATGCATGTGGTTATTAAATATACTCAAACATTTACAATGGTCTGTAACAGACCTGGGCATTCTGCGGCCCGCGGGCCGCATCCGGCCCTTTGTACGTCCCTGTCTGGCCCGCGTGAGGCCAATTATAAATTACAAAATAAATTTTAAAAAGTATCTATTTCGAGTGTGCAATACAACAGTGCTGCTTTTGTTTTGAAAAGCGTTATTTGTATTACTTCCGTGTGGACGTATGCTCGTGCGCGCAGCGGCAATCACAAATACAAAATAAATTTAAAAAAACATCTTTGTCGTGCGTGCAATACAACTGTGCTGCTTTTATTTTGAAAAGTGTTATATGTGCGTATGTCCTGTGAGGGAAGGCGCACAGCGGTTATCCCCGAGACGCTAAAAAGAGAAAAGTTGATGACGAATGGCGTGTTTTAAAAAAGACATGGACTGCCAAGTAAAGGTAAAGCCGTGTGCTTATTTGTGGTACACATGTTGCTGTGTTTAAAGAATATAGTGTAACGACCTGCTGAAGTAGATGTTGTCTTCTTGAGTTGTGTAAATGAGAAGTGAGGAGACGTGCGTGTGGAAGGAACGAGATATGTTGAGCTGTGTTAGTATAGCTTGCTCAATAAAAGTTTTAAAATTGCGTCAGACTTGCTGTGCACTTCTTCTGGACGCTACAATTGGTGTCAGAAGTAAAATTTTGCGCATACTGCGCTGCTTGTGTGCTACGTCATCGGGAGGTACGTGCCACGTGAGGAGCTCGCCGCAGAGAGAGAGAGAGAGAGAGAGAGAGAGAGAGAGAGAGAGAGAGAGAGAGAGAGAGAGAGAGAGACAGCGTTTACAGGTGCAGCCACGCTGCTTGCCACGGGGGGAATTCCGCCCTCAATGAAGACTCCCAGGTTTGATGGCAAGGCGAACTGGGAGGCATTTCATCCCACTTGTGACATCAATTGTAGCGTCCAGAAGAAGTGCACACCAAGTCTGACGTTCTTTTTAAACTTTTATTGAGCATGCTATACTAACACAGCTCAACTTATCTCATTCTTTCCAAAAGGAAAACCAATCCTCACTCCTCATTTCCGCAACAGCAACGCTTCTTCCTTCTTCGCCAATCACCTTACAGACGTGCTACGTTCACAACAAAGAGGATGCAGGATGAAGTGACAGAAATTGAAATTTTTGTATTGTAATATACATCAGGAAGTGTTGTGTAAGAAAGTGTTAAAAATAAAACCATCAAAAGCCATCTGCTTTTGTATAAAGATAAGTTAGGTTAAATGAAAACATAATTATTATTATTATTTTCTATCTTACGGTATATCAAAAATAATTTGTGCAAAACTTAATTAAAATATTTTCGGTGTGGCCCTCCAGCAGTGCTCGGGTTGCTCATGCGGCCCCCGGTAAAAATTAATTGCCCACCCCTGGTCTGTATATACACAATTGTAAGCATTTGACAATAATAATGAATGTTTAGTTAATTAAAATTGGCTCGCAAGACTGTTTAATCTGAGAATGTATTTACATTTATTTATTTATTATTCTGTTGTAGCATCCAGTGTTCTGACTTTGTACACCGGCCGTACACAATAGCTAATCAAAAGTTTATATCAATTATCACACCGTATCTTCAATCAAAATTATTTAAGTGGGAACGGCACTTGAACTCTTCAAATAAACATCCAATTCTGAATTAGTTGATCAATATAATAAACCCATAAGTTATTTTTTAAATTGTATCTATTTAAAACATGCTGTAAGAATGCATATCCTCGGAATATATATGCCTTGTAATAGCCACAAACTGGAAGATATGTTTTTGAATCAGAATACAATTTAAAAAATAGTTAATAAATAAACATCATACTAGGAATGCAAATGATGCATGTGTTTGGAAATGGATGATAGATTGAAATATTTTTAAAAAAGACATGTCATTGAATGATCTTTGAAAAATGCCAAAAAGCCCTTTAGATGCATGTAAGTAGGCTGAGTCAATTTAACATCTTACATAGATTGCATTTTACACCCTCAAAGTTGTTTACAATGGGTACTAAGGCTGAAACGACGCGTCGACGTAGTCGACGTCATCGGTTATGTAAATACGTCGACGCCGTTTTTGTGCGTCGACGCGTCGCATAATTACGTCACACTACCGTCATGGCGGAGCGCAAAGCAGACTGTGCGAGCGAGGGGAAAAACGCACGCCAAAAGTCGTCAAAAGTGTGGGAGTATTTCAATACACAGCCTAATAATGTTGTTGTATGCACACTGTGTCGAGCGGAAATGGCCTATCATAGCAGCACAACGGCTATGAACGAACATTTGAAAAGAAACCCATCAACCATCAACTAGTCAATCGTCCGCGTTAGCATACGTTGTCATCATTACACAAAAACATGAATGTGTCATTTGTATCTGCTAGGGGTGTAACGGTATGTGTTTTGTATTGAACCGTTTCGGTACGAGGCTTTCGGTTCGGTACGGGGGTGTACCGAACGAGTTTCTAAGCTAAAGCTAACTTTAGCTGCTAAAGTCTTAACAAGTTGCTTTGCTTCTCTGCCTCTGTCTCAGCACGCAGCATTGTCCCACCCATACAACCATCTGATTGGTACACACGCAGCATTGTCCCACCCACACAACCATCTGATTGGTACACACGAAGCATTATCAGCCAATCAGCAGTGCGTATTCAGAGCGCATGTAGTCAGCGCTTCAGCGTGGAGCAGATAGGTGTTTAGCAGGTGAGCATCAAGCAGCGGACTCTCCCCAAATGATAATAAACACCTCTCAGTCAACTACTAGTAACATCACTATGAGCCCGTTGACCTACTAGAAACTTAAACTGCAGCTCAGCTCGCTCGCAGTCCTGGTTTGAGGTGAAGGCTAATTACCTCTCAGTTCCAGCCACATCGACCCCTTCTGAGCGCCTATTTTCAGCTGCTGGGAATATTGTAAACAAGAAAAGAAGCAAAGCAAGTAGACATGCTAACCTTTCTTCATTACAACTGTTAGTCACTCACTGGAATGAGTAGAATTGGTTATTGTGTACTGTGTTGGACTGGATGTTTATTTTGCACATTTTAAAAGCAATACTTAATGTTTACAGTGCTCCAGAATATTTAGATTGGCACTTTTTTGTATTGGATGTTTATCTTTATTTTTGCACATTTTAGCAAATAAGCAATACTTTCACTTTTGTTGAAATGTTTACACTGTTGTTACAGAATATTTCGTTTTGCACTTTTTTGTATTGGATGTTTATCTTTATTTTTGCACATTTTAAAGCAAAATAAGCAATACTTTTACTTTTGAAATGCTTATACTATTTCAGAATATTAAGATTTGCACTGGATGTTTACTTTTATATTTGCACATTAAAAAGCAAATAAGCTACTTTTAATTTTGTTAAATGTTAAAAGTTTTAAATGTTTACATTGTTACAGAATATTTTGTCATGTTGTTGTCAATGTTGACTGAGTGGCCATACTTTTTTTTTTTGTAAATAAAAGCCATGCCTTTTGAAAAAACTGGCCTACTTTTATTTTTTCATCTTCATTTTAAATAAAATAAAATAAAAAATAATCGGTAAAAGGAAAAATCTATAGATGAATCGAAAAAATAATCTATAGATTAACCGATTAATCGAAAAAATAATCTATAGATTAATCGATAGAAAAATAATCGTTAGCTGCAGCCTTAATGGGTACAGTAGATAGCAAGTTAAGTATACTGAACAAAAATATAAACACAACACTTTTGTTTTTGCTCCCATTTTTCATGAGTTGAACTCAAACATCTAAAACTTTTACTATATACGGTACACAAAACACATGAAAAATGTGTCCAAAACAAAATATTCCATTTATATTTTTGTTTAGTATAAAATGTGTCAGGCAGCTGAAGGAAGTTGGTTGTCCATCCTAGGTCACGTGAGGTGCATAACGTTACGAGAGTTACTAATGTTAGACAAGTTAACTTGTGTGTTGAACTGAAGACGACTGAAATAATGGAGTCAGGTATGAAACAAGCTCAGCTTCCTCATGAACATGGCATGGTTTCAGAGTAAAAGACTACACGTCTACAGTGACCAAAGAAAAGTTTGGGCCCCCAGAGCTATGGAGGCAACGCTTTTCCCTCCTTCTCTTGTATCCAGTTAGAAAACCACAGCCGTAGAAAAGAAACGCACAAACAGTCGTAGCAATTTTTCCATGCCTGCAACATTATCAAGTTCAAGTTCATTCAGCTTTTGATTGATTGACGTATTGACTATCAGCCAAGTTCTACAATTGAATTACATTTTTAATGCCACTGGACATTGTATATATTGCTTTAATGCCATTTAAGACATTCATTTTTGCAAAGTCCACTTAATGACTTTTAATGCCCCATGGAAACCCTGTATAACACACTCTTAAATTGCGCAATACTGGATATGTAGTAAAATAAAAACTATCAAAATATGAATTGTGCAATAACAAGTTAAACAGACTGGATATTTAAGATTAAATGCCCAATTCTGGAGGGGTGTTATTGCACACTGTCTGCCTTTTTTCAGAGCCGGTACCAATAAATAGTAATCAAGGAGGTTGATAATGAATATTTTGAGCCGATATTCATTTGCAGTAAAATGTATTTAAACATGAATAGTATACAGTAAACAGTTGCACAAGGCTTGAAGTAGTTTTTTAACTCTTCACATGCAGGGAAAAAGGGTGATTGAGCAGTGTTTGACTATTTACTTGACTAATTATTTACTTTGGGATATTGTGGAATAACTGCCAGTGTAGGATATTGATTTTTGTATTTAACATACAAAACATCTCTAAGAAAACACATGTATACAGCAAAAGGTATGACTAAGACTTACTGAGATGACAAAAAAAGCCAACCTTTGTCCCCCGAGGGTTAAGAAAGACATCAAAAAAATCAATAAATTAAAAGATGTATTATTTAAATTTATGAATTTGAATACCGGTATATACATGTGAAATAAAAAACGTGAAATCATCTTGCTGACCTTGTGTAGGATACTGGAGAAGGAGCCGGTGGTGTTGCATTTAAACGTGAGCTGCCGATCCTGTTCGGGGGTCCGTTCCGGGGTGGGTCTTTGGAACATCATGCAGGTCATGCCGTTCCAGTCGCTTGCCTTGACCGCGTGTGCCTCCAGCGCTATGTTGGGAGATGTCTGCCGACATGACAGCCATCTGGTTACAGCCATGCAGCGCCACTAAGAGTCCAGTAGGTGTTGGTGCAGTTTGTGGAAACAGAAGCAATGAGGTACTCACCAGTGAGAAGGCTTGCGCCGACGTCAGACGTTGGGCCGCGATCTTCTGCAGACAAGCGATGATACGCGAGCACGCCATGGCCTCACGCTGCGCCATCCACAGCACGCGCTCGTCCGCCAGCATCAGATTACTGGCTATGCTCACCATCACCTCACCCAGCTGGACAATGGGATCACACATCAGAACGCCCATTTTGTCTGTTGGTATTCACTCATCAAAACGTCTTTTTAACTTACGTCTTTCTCCACAAACTTGCTGAACTTCTCAATCATCTCCGCCACGAAGATGATGTCCATCTTGTCCGAGAAGTTGGCGGCGTCGATGGTGTAGACGAGGAGGCTGCGAGCGCTGGGAACCACGTTGCTTTCATTCAGCGGCATCTAAGACGACATTAAGAGAAATGTCATCAAGTAGGAATGTTTAACATGTCCGACCCGTAAGTACAATTCAAAACCTGGGAATGACAAACATGTTTGCAGCAGATGCCTACAAACAGAGTGCTCCCGTCAAAAAGAGGACCTTTAACTTGTCATTTTACTGTAGGTCCTTAAAAACAGCAGAAGATGTTTGTGTTTTTGCAGTAGGTCCTAGGAACAGCAGAATGTGCCTGTCCTTGTACCTTGCGCACGCACACACACACACACACACACACCTGGTTGATGACATAGAGGAATCTGGTGACGTGCTTTTGGTACTGGCAATGTGAATAATCGTCCTCGGCCCACAGGCCATTGCGGTTACAGTAGCGCCAAGCCCGCTGCTCCTCACCGAAGCCGCCAGAGTAGCTTCCAGCGCTCGACTGCAACCTGTTGCAGGGGAGGATAGCTCGGATTCCGGTGAGGGTGCGAGGCCACCTGGAATATTGTCAGAAAAGACAGGTCGTCTTATACCTGGGGTCTTAAGATTTATACATGCAATTAGGGCTGCGTGATATACTGGTATTATAATAATAATAATAATAATACATTTTATTTATAAGGCACCTTTTGGGCACTCAAGGACACCGTACAAAGTCAAAACAATAAAATCAAATTGGATAAAAACAACAACAACAACAAAGATAGAGAAGATAACATGATTACAATTAATAAGCAGTCAGGAATAGGTGTGTTTTGATTCTTGATTTGAAGAGGGATATTGAATCTAAATTACGAAGGTCTGGTGGTAAAGAGTTCCAAAGATGTGGGGCAGAGCGGCTGAAAGCTCGGGCACCCATGGTGGACAGTTTAAATAAGGGGACAGTGAGATGGATGGATGAAGAAGATCTTAGGGAACGCGAGGGCGTGGCGACATGGAGCAGGTCAGAGAGATATGACGGAAAGAGGTCATATCTCTCTAACATGCCAGAGGCTGTTCACCTTGGAGACCTGCTGCGGATATGGGTACGGCCTGGCGCGAGATTTACACCTTCTCCCCCGGATTTTCAAAGCTTTGAAAGTGAGGAGAATGATTTTAAAGTGGATACGATGTTTGATGGGTAGCCAGTGGAGTTGCTGCAGAACAGGGGTGATGTGCTGGATTGAAGGGATTCTGGTGATAATCCGGGCTGCAGATTTCTGGAGAAGCTGAAGTTTGTGAAGTGACTTGTGAGGGAGACCAAACAGGAGAGAGTTGCAGTAGTCCAGGCGAGAGGTGACCAGGCTATGGACTAGTATGGCAGCAGTATGTGGGGTGAAGACGATTAATGTTTCGTATTATACTTAATACCGGTATATTTTAGAAAGCGGTATATATTTGAGACAATAATTTGCCTTTGTTTGCTCTTCTCTGAGCCTGACAGGCGAAGCACAGGGCATCCTCTTTGGCTCATCCCCTCCCTGATGACACATTATGATGCGCATCAAAAAAAATTGTAATATAGCGGCACAGTACTGAGTTCTCATGGTTTGGTCAGCGACTGCATTTGGCTATTGGTGAGTGACTACAGCTTTATTTACACATACATCAATTTGTTTCTATATCTCTCCTTGTAGCGACTTCACTATCACTAATCTCCTCTGTTTATATTGTTCACTTCTGTTAGCGATAGTCTGTCAAATGTTTAGCTACTCCTTGGCTTGAAGGTGCCTCTCCCCATAGTCTGTGCGGACCAAGCTAATGTAGTATAGTGGCTGGGTAGCTGAAAAGTAGTTTCAAACTGAACGGACAGCGGCCTTCACCGCACTGAGTGAGTAGAAGCTCCATCTACACAAGTGTGAGGCTATAGTGTAACATTCATGAACAAAATGGACAAAAACTGCTTTGACATAACGGCTAAATAATTACTTAATAAGAATAAACAACACATTACGTTACTACTTAAAACAAAAAATAATCTGAGAAATCTCAACACTGGTTACCTAGCCGTGATAAACTTAGGCAATCTTTGCATGTTTTTTTTAAGATACCTGTATATATATTGTATACCAGTATTTGGACTAAAAACACAGCGGTACCAGTTTTGGTTCATATCGCCCAGCCCTACATGCAGTATCCGTGTCAGTATGGTAAACATCAATTGTAATGTATAGGTTTCACCACTCGGGGATGTTACTTGTGCAGCAGGCCATTACAATCTACTAGTATTTACAGGAATAACAATGATTTTTTTTTTAACCAACCTAAACTCTCCCTTGTTGTTGGAGACACGTTCAGGGACGCAGTATTTGGCAGAACTTTCCAGCACCACAATGTCAACCGTCCTAGTGGTGTTGCCTCGGCTGGTCCTGACCCGGCACTCCCAGTTGCCGGTGAAGCCTGGCTGGATGTTGGAGATGGTCAGCGCGCTGCCAGAACACATATTTTAATTAGATAGAAAAGCAAAAAGGTAAGATGTCAAGATGTCATAACAATCAGTTCTACTGTCATTTCAAGGAACTAAATGATTCCTAGCAGTGGGCTCATAAAACAGCACTCTGGCTCAATCATATAAAGTGGGAGTAAATCTATGCTAACAGTTGCTTGCCACCTGATTATGAGAAGTAAAAGGTCCAAAGAATATTTGCCTAAACTCTTAATAGAAATGATGCCTACATTTATGTCTAATTACCACAAACATATAGTCTGCCATAATCAAGGATTAGATATGGTTGCCACTCCTGGTCTGTGCTTTAAGAAAAATACAATTATTAGTAAGTTCTAAAAACAAAACTATGGATAAATGTTCACAGATAAGCCATGTAGCAGGCAAAACACACATTGGTTAAAGATAAACAGAAATTGTAGCAATTTGTGCATATCAGTCATTTAACTTGCACTAGTTAACGTTAGATGGGCGGTCCTAACTCCGCTAATATTTGGCACCAAGACAAGCAGCTGTGTGCGTGTCTACGTAGCTGCATGTTATGTAGCTACATGTTATGTATCTACATGTGCACAGCAGGGGAGCTGGTTAACTTATGAGAGTAGTGTATGTGTGTTTGTGAGAATGGCAAAGTGTTGGGTGAGTGACGTCAGTTAGTGAGTGGGCGAGCAAAGATAGAGAGAGAGAGTACAGTGATGAACCCGTCCATTCCTGTCCTGCAAAACTAATAATAAAACAACCAGAATGTCACACATCGGCGGCTTCGTCATTCTGACCTGAAAGCGCAGCTTAGCAGACCTATTGACGGGTAAAGTGAACGGTGTTACCCCCGACGAAAACATCGACCCTGAAGGGAACATCTCCCCTGTGCTCCTTGACGACAGTCTGCACCGGGGCAGAACAGCAGAACAGGTGTAACAACTACATTATTAACTGTCACTATTTAAACTCCTTGTACAGATTTGAATGCCTATTATTTAAATGTTTACCTAAGTTTGAAGCAAAGGTGGTAATACTAATTGCCACATTTGGCGAGGCGTGTTTTAAAGCAACACTTGAAGCGTGTAGCTTCCTTGTTTAAAGCGTCACCTTTATTGTTAGTTTTGAAGACCAAATACCTCCATGTTGTACTTCATGCACCCTCTTTAAAAAAATTAAAATGAAAATAAAAAAAAACTATTTTTAATTTTCCTGAGGGAACTCTCCTGAAGGAATCAATAAAGTACTATATATCTATGTATTTATTAGGCAAGGCAAGGCAACTTTATTTGTATAGCACTTTTCATACACAAGGCAGACTCAAAGTGCTTCACAGACAACAAAGTGAAATGAAAGAAAATAAAAGCAAAATTAAAATGCAGACAATAACAATAAAAACAGTGCGGACGTTAAAAGTTAAAAGATTTAGCTGAAAGCTAAGGTGAACATAAAAGTCTTCGGTCTAGTTTTAAAAGTAGTCAGAGTTGGGGAGAGTCTGACATCTTCAGGAAGTTTATTCCAGCTATTTGTTGCATAGTGACTGAATGATGCGCTCCCTTGATTTGAGTTTACTCTGGGAACCGCTAACAGATTGGTCTCAGAATCAGAATCTTAGTGATCTAGAGGGCTTATATAGTGGGAGCATATCAGTGATATACTTCGGCCCTAGACCATGTAGTGATTTATATGTGAGCAGGAGGATTTTGAAATCAATTCTCTGATGTACAGGGAGCCAATGTAAGGATTTAAGAATTGGTGTAATGTGCTCACATTTTTTGGTCTTTGTTAGAACTCTAGCAGCAGCGTTCTGAACAAGCTGTAGCTGCCTGACAGTTTTTTTGGGAAGACCTGCAAGGAGACCATTACAATAGTCTAGCCTACTGGTAATAAAGGCATGTACAAGTTTTTCAAAGTCTTGAGCTGACATGAGCCCTCTAAGTCTTTTTACATTTTTGAGGTGATAGTAGGCCGATTTTGTTACTGATTTGATGTAAATCAGAATCTAAAATAACCCCAAGATTTCTGGCTTTATTTGAGGTTTTCAAGGACAGTGGTTGAAGGTGTTGGACGACTTTAAACCTTTCTTTTTTAGCACCAAAAACAATTATCTCAGTTTTATCTTCATTTAGTTGTAGGAAATTTTGGCACATCCAGAGTTTGACTTGCTCAATGCACTGGCACAGAAGATCTATGGGGCGATAGTCATTTGGTGATAGCGCTACATAGATTTGGGTGTCATCGGCATAGCAATGATGGTCAATGTTATTATTTTGCATGATTTGTCCTAGTGGGAGCATATAGATGTTAAATAAAGTCGGCCCCAAGATTGAACCTTGGTGGACTCCACACGTTACGTTGGTTGGTTCTGATACAAAGTCACCAATGGAAACAAAATAGTTCCTATCTTGTAGATATGATTTGAACCAGCTTAAAACTGTGCCTGAGATCCCCACCCAGTTTTCCAACCTGTCCAAAAGTATTGAGTGGTCGACAGTGTCAAATGCAGCACTGAGGTCCAATAGCATTAATACTGAAGTTTTGCCAGAGTCTGTGTTTAGACGGATGTCATTTATAACTTTAAGAAGGGCCGTCTCTGTGCTATGAGGAGGTCGAAATCCTGACTGGAAGTTGTTGTGGCAGCCAGTAGAAGCCAAGAAGTGATTTAGTTGTTGGAGGACAACTTTCTCAATTATTTTACTTATGAATGGTAGATTTGAAATTGGTCTGTAGTTGTTGATAACAGAGGCATCTAGGCTCTGCTTTTTTAGAAGAGGTTTAATGACTGCAGTTTTAAAAGCCTTCGGGAAATTGCCCAATTGAATAGAATTATTAATTATTGGCAATACGTCTGTTGATAGGCAGTCAAAAACATTCTTAAAGAAGTTGGTAGGTAAAACATCAAGGCAGCAGGTGGATGACTTTAGAGCTGTCACCGTTTCCACTAGAGTTTTAGAGTCTATGGCATTAAAGCTTGCCATCATTGCCGTGTTACTTTTGCCTAAATGGGTTGGTGATCCAACTTTTTTACTTGAGATATTGATGGCGCGTCTGATGCCTTCAATTTTATCAGTATAAAAGAATGTGTATAAAATAGTAAAAAGTTATTTTGCGCCCTTGTCATTCAAATAGTCAATATGAAAATTAAAATCACCAGTTATAACCAGGCAGTCAAAGTCAGTGGAGATGCTAGACAATAATTCAGTAAAATCATCGAAAAAATTTGCAGAATATTTAGGTGGCCTGTAGATAATTAACAAGAGAATTTTGGGAGAGCATTTCAACACAGCACACAGGTATTCAAATGATGTAAAATCACCAAGTGACATCTGTTTCCCCTGAAACATGTTTTTAAATATAGCAGCAACCCCTCCACCTCTTTTCCCCGATCTACATATATCAATGAAGTTATAGTTGGGGGGTTCTGTCTCGATCAGAATGCTTGCACTGTTATTTTGTTCCAGCCATGTTTCAGTTAAAAACATAAAGTCAAGTTTAGAAGTGGTAATAAAATCATTGACTAAAAATGATTTGCTATTCAGAGACCTGACATTGAGCAGACCCATCCTGATGGTGTTATTGACAGGCTTCGATGTTGGCTTTGATTTGGAGAGAATAGGAATGAGATTGTTTCGGTTAGCAGGGTGGCTAAGTTTCCCAATGTTTACTCTCTTGGTAGTCACAACAGGAATAATAGGATATTAACCAGTGGAATTGTAGTTTTTTGCCATTCTTCCTCTCCAAGATGTTATTGCTTGTATGCACTTTGACACACTCAACATCATGCACCTCGGTTCTGTAGTCACCACCACACAGCAGGCATTCACATGAAAGAACGGTACTGGTACTTTTCAAAGGCAGTATAGTACCGATTTGTGGTACTTTATTAGTACCTACTAGACATATTGTCCTTAATTTTACAATATTTATAAAGGTATCCTATTAATAAAGTTGGATATTACTTACACAGTCACCAAGGCAACAACATATAAGAAAGTATCCAACAACAAAAGATGTCTGAATATACTTCGTATCTTGAGCAAGAGAAGCAAACCGCGACATGGACTTAATTTTAAGGAATCATTGTGGCCGCAAGGTGTCACCAAAGGACCAAGGACCAATTGTCACTTCACCCAAACCACAATTAAAGCATTGTTTGAGTGCAGATCTGTTTCTTGAAAAAAATACCATCTGAATGTTGCCAGTCACATTAATAAAACATAACTGGCCAACTACCCATTTGCTTATTTTTTTTTAATCAAAGTAGCTATAATAGTGATTAAATGTCACAGACTCCTGGTATTGAAGATGTTTGACTATTGTTTTTCCCCAAAGCACATACAGTTATAATCACCTTGCAATCAGGGAACAGTTCTGCACCATGCGTTTCTCAATGAAGATCCCCTGGGCGGCGTCCGGCGTCACAATGCGGCCGTTTTGGTACCACAGCACTTGCATGTCCTCAGCGACAAAGGAAGCTTGACACTGGAATGGAAGGCTGTCACCCTGGAAGACCACCTGACGCTGAGATGGAGTCAGCTGGAAGGAAGGCAGCTCGAGCGGCGCATCTGGAAGGAAGCAAGTGACAGTCAGGGACATTTTCGAATTAATAGAACTACCACATTAATGGGATCCTACCACAGGTGAGGAGCTCCGTCCTAACGGAGGTGATGATCTGGCCCTGCAGTGACTGCGGGTACGAGCACTTGGTGTTCTTGACAGCCACGTTCCTGTCACGGATCCAGCGCAGAAGCCACAAGAGGTTGCAGTCGCAAAGCAAGTAGGCCGTCTGGAACTCCCTAGGAGGTTGGCAGCAGGGCAGGTTGGAAATCACTTGGTACTGATACTTCAGAAAATCATAGGTTCTCAATCTAAGCTTTATCTTTATCTATTCAGGAGCACCATATTTTTTAGAAATATATGAGAGACATGAAGTTGGATTGACAATATTGTTTTAACTTGGTATTTGTTGTAAAAAGTTACTTACAATGACTTTAATGACAGCAGGCTGTCAAATGTCCCCTGGGTCAATGAAGAGAACATATTGCCTGACAGGTTCCTGGATATTTTTGGGTAAAAAAAAAACAAAAAACATTACATCAGGCTGTGTTCTAAGGATCGTCACTGTCGTGTATTCATCACTTACAGCCTGACGAGGCTGGTGAGACCCTTGAAAATATCCACGTTGAGGCAGCCGATACTGTTGTTGGACAAGTCTCTGCAGCACAAGGTGAGACATTTTTGTGTGAGAATGCTGAGACGCAGATGAGCACTCATGCTGGTGCGACTCTGCATCAAGGAATAGTAAAAACAACGCTGGAATAATCATTCACACTAATGCAGATGTGAGTTTTAAAAAAAATATTCGCATTCACACCAATGCTATTAATGTGCATCAAAATATGTGAATTCTAAAAGACAATAATAGTGTTGTGAGACCAACAATTAGGTGTGAATGCAGGGAGACAATCATTCACACTGATGCTGCTCTATTATGCATGAATACAAGGGCTGTCAAAAGATCAACATTATGAATCGCAGTTTGTTCCTAATGAACTCAAAAATTAATTGCGCTTAAGTGCAGATAGATCGAATTTTTCATCATTAATAAGTGTTCCTAATACAGATAATTTTATAATAATAATAAATGATAAATGGGTTATACTTGTATAGCGCTTTTCTACCTTCAAGGTACTCAAAGCGCTTTGACACTATTTCCACATTCACCCATTCACACACACATTCACACACTGATGGCGGGAGCTGCCATGCAAGGCGCTAACCAGCAGCCATCAGGAGCAAGGGTGAAGTGTCTTGCCCAAGGACACAACGGACGTGACTAGGATGGTAGAAGGTGGGGATTGAACCCCAGTAACCAGCAACCCTTCGATTGCTGGCACGGCCACTCTACCAACTTCGCCACGCCAATTTTTTTATTCCAATGACTGGACAATAAGTTTGTTTTAATTATATGTTTTTTTAATATTATGTTTTTTTAAACAGCTCAACACAAAATGGACGTATTTAATGACAATTTCAAAAAAACCTGCGTTACAGGTAATGGTGTCTTGCCAGATTTTGTAGGATGACAGAATTTGTATTCCTGCTGTGGTAGAACTTGCATTCAAAGGAATAGCTACACTTCTATTTAGATATCAGTTTTGCAAAATGAGGATTGTTAGGATCATACTTTGATTGTCAAAGATGTTTGGTAATGTAATCTGTGACATTTCTATCTGAATAAATGCTTCTAATATTCTGTACATTACACAATGTACAAGTTAAAGAGTATCGCTGCATGACAATGTTTTAACCTTCTCTACTTATTAATAAAATGTAATATTAGGCCTGCTAAACATTCTGTAATTGTGTACTGTCAAGAACATGGTATAAAAGAATATACACTTAATTTAATCTGGCAGAAAACATTTATTTAGGTAGGAACATCACAGTTAAAACATTATAAAACATCTTTGACAAAGCATAATCGTAATGTAAGTAGGGATGGGTACTGTTCACATTTCAACCGATACAGTACCGATTCCCGATACTCTCACGATGTATACCGTGTGTTTTTGTGGTGTTGTTCCCACATGCACATCACAGATGACCTGCTCGTGCTCATTATCTCACAAGTATATTATTTTGATTGATTGATTGATTGATCTTATCTATTTAGTCTCAAACGCTTTTGGTGTTATAAATCAGAAATATATGATCATTGATTCAGTATAAAGTCAACTTATTGCTTTATTATACTGGTACTTTAATATATGATGCCCACACAGAGTTCTCACAACAAAAGTGCTATCAAAGACCAAAAAAAAGGTCCTCTTTAAGGAGACCCATGTTGAGACTTGAACTCAAGGTGCTTTCTGTGGGCCTCAGGGTGGGCCTCCCTGCCTGTACTTCAAAAAGACGGACTGAAGTGATTTATCATGCCTGATTATCCTGTGTAAACCACTTCAGTGTGTACAATGTAAAGAGTAATAGGCTTCAAGTAAGACAAGCTTCCTAAAGTTTAGCAAGCCTGGAAAATGGGCTTTCATCTCACTTATAGCCTGAATTCAAAAGTGAGCAATGACACATCAAGCGCCAGTGTCAAGACAAGACGATGGACTCTTTTACTTTAATTGCGAGACGAGTACTGCTATGTATCCCAAATTCATCAGATGAATTGAGGAAGTGGGGGTCGGAGAGAGCGAGAGGGAGCAAAAATAGCTTGATGTGCGATTAGACCCAAGCTGGGACCTTCAGCTGTTTCAGTCGGTAGAATTCACTCTGTGCATGTGTGAGTGTGTGTCTGTGTGTGTGTGTTCTACTACTTACAAAAGTAAGCACAACCTTCACATTTCAGCTGCTGTTTTATTGTACTTCCAAGGGGCAATACTACGCAAAATAAACTTGGATATAGTTTAGAGTGGTTAGCAGTACATACAGTCGCGATCAAATGCTTACGTACACTTGTAAAGAACATAATGTCATGGCTGTCTTGAGTTTCCAATCATTTCTACAACTCTTATTTTTTTGTGATAGAGTGATTGGAGAACATACGTGTTGGTCACAAAAAACATTCATGAAGTTTGGTTCTTTTATGAGTTTATTATGGGTCTACTGAAAATGTGACCAAATCTGCTGGGTCAAAAGTATACATACAGCAATGTTAATATTTGGTTACATGTCCCTTTGCAAGTTTCACTGCAATAAGGTGCTTTTGGTAGCCATCCACAAGCTTCTGGCAAGCTTCTGGTTGAATTTTTGACCACTCCTCTTGACAAAATTGGTGCAGTTCAGCTAAATTTGTTGGTTTTCTGACATGGACTTGTTTCTTCAGCATTGTCCACACCTTATAAGTCAGGACTTTGGGAAGGCCATTCTAAAACCTTCTTTCTAGCCTGATTTAGCCATTCCTTTACCACTTTGATGTGTGTTTGGGGTCACTGTCCTGTTGGAACACCCAACTGCGCCCAAGACCCAACCTCCGGGCTGATGATTTTAGGTTGTCCTGAAGAATTTGGAGGTAATCCTCCTTTTTCATTGTCCCATTTAAAGCACCAGTTCCAAAACAGGCCCAGATCATAATACTACCACCACCATTCTTGACGGTAAACATGGTGTTCCTGGGATTAAAGGCCTCACCTTTTCTCCTCCAAACATATTGCTGGGTATTGTGGCCAAACAGCAAATTTTTTGTTTCATCTGACCACAGAACTTTCCTCCAGAAGGTCTTATCTTTGTCCATGTGAGGTCAGATGAAACAAAAATTGAGCTGTTTGGCCCCAATATGTTTGGAGGAGAAAAGGTGAGGCCTTTAATCCCAGGAATACCATGGCCACCGTCTAGCATGGTGGTGGTAGTATTATGCTCTGGGCCTGTTTTGCTGTCAATACAACTAGTGCTTTAAATGGGACAATGGATCTTGTATTATGCTCTGATTTAAAGCCATTAAGTCCTCCTTTGTCCAGGGACTTACTTCCTGAGTTTCTAAACAATAACAAAAAAAACAGATCGAGATTTTTAACAGTGAAAAATAGCAATCTAACCACTGTGGTATCAACTTGAAACTCTACTTGGTATTGTTACTGTTGATATATGTATCAATCCACCCACCTTTGTTTACATTAAAGAGCTCTTGCTAGTGGCTATCATCAACCAAATTTATATACTGTATTTTTCGGATTATAAATCACAGTTTTTTTCATAGTGGGTGCGACGTATACTCCGGAGCGATTTATGTGTGAAATTATTAATTACCGTAAAATATCAAATAATATTATTCATCTCATTCGCGTAAGAGACGAAGCAAATGTCCGCAATCGTCACACACACGTCAGCAATCGTCACTCACACGTCAACCAATAAGAATTCGGCGGGGGAGGGTCATGGCAGAAGTGCATTGTGCGTCATGGCAGAAGTGCATTGTGGGTCATGAGATGCTAACTGCTGCTACATCCGTAGCTATTAAAATTTATTATTTCAACATTGGCTGTAACTTATAAAAACTGAGAAGGGCTGAACTAAAATGGCACCGAAAAGGAAATCATATACTGCAGATTACAAGCCGGACGTAGTGAAATATGCAGCAGAAAACAGCGATCGAGCAGCAGAAAGAAAGAAAGCGGCACATACCAGAAGCGACAACGAGGAAGAAGATTTCATCAGATTTAGCGATCAGGAGTGACAGATTGTTTGGTAAACGTATAGCATGTTCTATATGTTATAGTTATTTGAATGACTCTTACCATGATATGTTACGTTAACATACCAGGCACGTTCTCAGTTGGTTATTTATGCGTCATATAACGTACACTTATTCAGCCTGTTGTTCATTATTCTTTTTTTTATTTTAAATTGCCTTTCAAATGTCTATTCTTGGTGTTGGATTTTATCAAATAAATTTCCCCCAAAAATGCGACTTATACTCAAGTGCGACGTATATATGTTTTTTTCCTTCTTTATTATGCATTTTCGGACGGTGCGACGTATACTCCGGAGCGACTTATAATCCAAAAAATACGGTAGTTTATATTGTATATTGTCTACATCGTGCAACCCTGTTGCATGCTACATAATAATGGCTCTGTATTGACTCGTTTTCAATAAATTTATACAACTATACAAGCTCTACAATGACTGACTACTAGGGGTGTGCGAAAAAATCTATTCGAATTCGAATCGCGATTCTCACGTTGTGCAATTCAGAATCGATTCTCATTTTTTAAATATCTATTGTTTTTTGTTTTTTTCCATTTTTTGTTTTTTTTTAATTAATCAATCCAACAAAACAATACACAGCAATACCATAACAATGCAATCCAATTCCAAAACCAAACCCGACCCAGCAACACTCAGAACTGCAATAAACAGAGCAATTGAGAGGAGACACAAACACGACACAGAACAAACCAAAAGTAGTGAAACAAAAATGAATATTATCAACAACAGTATCAATATTAGTTACAATTTCAACATAGCAGTGATTACAAATCCCTCATTGACATTATCATTAGACATTTATAAGAAAAATGAACAGTGGCTTACACTTGCATCGCATCTCATAAGCTTGACAACACACTGTGTCCAATATTTTCACAAAGATAAAATAAGTCATATTTTTGGTTCATTTAATAGTTAAAACAAATTTACATTATTGCAATCAGTTGATAAAACATTGTCCTTTACAATTATAAAAGCTTTTTACAAAAATCTACTACTCTGCTTGCATGTCAGCAGACTGGGGTAGATCCTGCTGAAATCCTATGTATTGAATGAATAGAAAATCGTTTTGGATCGGAAAAATATCGTTTTTGAATCGAGAATCGCGTTGAATCGAAAAAAATCAATTTTGAATCGAATCGTGACCCCAAGAATCGATATTGAATCGAATCGTGGGACACCCAACAATTTGCGGCCCTACTGACTACTCATAGGTTTAGACTAGTAGATTTAAGTTTGCTCTCTACAGTATTGTCCCTTGGAAATACTGTGTATAACAATAGATAAATAATTGTAACTAACCCTAATTATTTAATAGATATCAAAAGATAATATAAATATGTGCTAACATGGCGAGTATACTCACTTTTGTAGAACAATGCATACAGCCCAATGTATATGTAACATTGTCTGTGTGTCTCAATGCGGGGCCAAAGTGCATCAGCAGCAGTCATGACAGTCCATGAACACGCAGCAAGCTCTAAGCCTTCCTGTCTCACGTATTGTTCCACAAACCCAGCCAAACTCAACTTTAGCTTGGCAACATCTGCTGATCTCTTCTTCTTTTTCTTACACAAAATACTGTCCATTTCTAAATTATATAAGCCCATCCTCGTCTTGGTGTAAAGGAGTATAAGGGCCGCCAAGATGTCTCTGGCACAAGGCCAGACTAAACAAGACCATGAAAATAAAGTAGACCATATTCACTTATGGACACATAGCAGAGCTGCCAAACACACTCACGCACGCACACTCACGCACACTCACGCACACTCACACACACTCACACACACACACACACACACACACACACACACACACACACACACACACACACACACACACACACACACACACACACAGCAAACATCGATACGCACAACAGCTGCTTTCAACACGGTAGGAAGTCTGCAGCAGTGTGTGGAAAATATGTCCGTTTGCTCTGAACTTACAGTCTTTTCAGGGCCGGCAATCCCAGGAAAGCGCCTGGTTCTATTCGGCTGATCAGGTTATTGCGCAGGTCCCTGCAAAAGACACAAAAAAGACTTACATATAACTACAAGACAAGACCTACACACGTCTGCTAGCATATCCATAACAGAGAGCATATCCATTTTTTAACTATATTTTTGGTTGAACTTTGGTGGTAAAATAAATAATGTTTTCAAATTAATGACTAATCAAGTAATTAATGCTGATTGTGGCGAAGTTGGTAGAGTGGCCGTGCCAGCAATCGGAGGGTTGCTGGTTACTGGGGTTCAATCCCCACCTTCTACCATCCTAGTCACGTCCATTGTGTCCTTGGGCAAGACACTTCACCCTTGCTCCTGATGGCTGCTGGTTAGCGCCTTGCATGGCAGCTCCCGCCATCAGTGTGTGAATGTGTGTGTGAATGGGTGAATGTGGAAATACTGTCAAAGCGCTTTGAGTACCTTGAAGGAAAAAAAGCGCTATACAAGTATAACCCATTTATCATTTATTATTTACAATATCAATAAAAAACAATCATGATTACTATTTTTGCCATAATCGCCCAGACCGAATCAGTACTCATCTTTACAGCAGAGTGCAGTGTATTTACTCCCAAGATCAAAGCACACAAATACCCACAAGGACTACAAGTAAACAACTACAAACATGTCTGCTAGCACGGTTCTGTTTATTTTATTTAGCAAAGCAAAACATATAAGAAAAAAACTACAAACGTGTCACCCGCCAAGTTTATGTGCATTTGACTTTTCGAGGGTTAGTATTAGTCACATCATGGTTGGAGTCATGAATCTTTCCCGGACTTTTCTCTTGGACACATCCTGTGTGAAGGAAAATCGAGGCTGTTTTCCTCCAAAGCTACTCAGGAATTAGCATGTGGCGTTTGGCTATTGCTCAGTCCTTGTAAAATAACGGTGCATTATGGGTAAAAAAGCATTATGAGTAAAAAAGTGATAGAACAATAACTGATCTTTTCCTTGTGTCTCCTGGTTGGACAGAAGCGTGGGAAAAGGAGGGGTAAAAGTTGATAGACTTTTTTATTCTATTAAACTTGATGGAAGTTGAAAGACCTTTCAGGGATTGTATTGCCTCGGACCTCATTATAATGACAATGAAGCACCACTGGATAATGGCGGATGGGAGAGACGGGGGTGGTTTTGTGGCCTACGTGCCACAAAGGAGGCTTATGGAGGTAAACTTGCCTCTGGATTCAAGCGACAGTTAACAACCACATCGTCTAGCCATTCAGAGACAAAAAGCACATAAAAAAGCAAAGGAGGGCTTGGTGAGACACGCTTTAAGCATACACACTTCTATTCATCTTCAAGGCTTCAGCACTTAAGGCAGCCCATTAAGCAACATTTTTGACTAGAGTTTCTGAAACTACTCTCCATAGTTCACGGCTCTCCTGTCATACCAAGGATTTTTGACTTGTGTAAATATATTGCCTGTGTTTTAATGTATGACTGTTTAATGTCAAAATGAGTCCTTTAGAGAGGTCCAATACAACCAAAACTCCACAAAGAATCTACAGCTCCACGACACATAGCTTTAATTCCCTATTGATGCGGTCATGCTAATAGTCTGGTTATTCTATCTGCAAGGAAGCAATTCCATAAGCGATAAATCACGACTCTGGAAACCTTCGTGAGTTTGGGGGGCGGTTGGGGGAAACACAGGCAATGACATTAAAAAAACAGTTATGTGTGGCAAAAACATGCAAAAGAAAATACGATACTTACAGTTTTTCTAATGTAGTCAATCCAACAAATGAACCATCCTTGAGTTCTTGAATTTTGTTGTTGTTGAGAATTCTGTAAAGGCAGAAAAACAATATTAAGGAAACATAAGCAAAAGAACACAACATACATTTGTTTATGATTAATTAGTTTCACCATAATGTGTTCAAACACCTGATTTAAAAAAAGTCCCTCAAAAACTTGAGGTTGGAGTGCGGCAGTTGACTGTACTGTATCTGTACCCACAACTGTCTGCCATTTTGGAGTCATTGCGGGGGCGTTGGGTGGGAAATCATTGGGAGTTTTGTGAATAATAAGAAAGGAAGTAAAGGGTTAAGGTTGTATGGACATGATAGTAACGTAATCCATCCATCCATCCATCCATTTTCTACCGCGTGTCCCTCTCAGGGTCGCTGGGGGGCTGGAGCCTATCCCAGCTGCATTCGGGCGAAAAACGGGGTACACCCAGGACAAGTCTCCACCTCATCGCAGGGCCAACACAAATATGCTACTTATTGATCTTGTATTGCGTAAATAACAAAGATGAGCACAGCATCAAAATAAAAGCGCAAAAAAATGGTTACAGTTTGTTTTTCCAGAGAAGAGATGCACTTTTAGCGTGCTATGTATTGTCAACAAACATCAAAAGCAACGTCGTCTTCAATGCCATTGTG
Source organism: Entelurus aequoreus (assembly GCF_033978785.1). Classification (NCBI taxonomy): domain Eukaryota; kingdom Metazoa; phylum Chordata; class Actinopteri; order Syngnathiformes; family Syngnathidae; genus Entelurus; species Entelurus aequoreus. Next base: position 25,098,636 of record NC_084742.1, on the reverse strand, counting down.
GATAATTTTGGATAGTTTCTTTTAACTTTAATCCAAAATGACAGAACACTCAATAGTATAGAAGCAAGTTAACGAAAACATATTTTAAGTAGCTGTTATTTCTTTTTTTTTTCTTGTCTCCGTATTACCATGAGTAAGTAGTCTGTGAAGTTTGTTCATCATCCCCAGTGAGAAAGCTTGTTAACTTAGTTTTAGTTTTAAAACTGCAGGGAGTGGCCACAAGAGCCCATCTTTAATCCCAGTGTGGCGTAGTTGAAAATATGACCATATCTTTTTTTAAGATCTATATGGCACATCTAGGTAGTGCACCATGGCTCCACCCCTTCAACCTATATCCCCGAGAAAAGTCGCATTCATGGTGAATTTGAGGCGTTGCGTGAGGTGGCGTTGCGTACATCGTACGTTGATTGAGGGAGTGCATTTTTATAATATTATAATATTTTTGTATTCATTCAAATTTGGGGTCTCTGGTATATGGAGACATTTAGTCATAATTTCACACACAATATTTTTAATTGAGGCCCCAGAGTCGAATATAAGGTGATTTTGTTTTACTGACAAAAGTCAGGAAAAAGACGGGTCTCGAAATTCACACATACAAACCAACAGCCTTTTTTCTCCCCACCGAAAAACAGATTTTGAAAGAGAAGTAGTAACCTATTCAAGATCTTATCTTACAGTCAAAACTGGACTTATTTTTGCACGAATTAAAAAAAATAAAGGGTCGTAAAAAAGAGGGTTCTTATTCCAGCTGCAGTTATCTAACACTTATGTAATTGAGTTATCTATTGATCAGTTTGTTCGATTAATGGGATAAATCCCACTTTATAGCCTTAATGCATATTTTCTGAAAAATTGTTGAAATAAACCATTTTTGTGCTTGCCATAATCTTTACTCTTTTGTTCTAATAAATGCACATAATAAACATAAAAATTGCACTTTTGCCATGTATGCATTTATAAAAATACAAAGTAAATAAAGACTTAAAAAACTCTCCGCTGTTTGCCGCCACACACATCACGGCATCAACAAACCATTGTTCTCATGTGCTCTCTCGTGCGGAAACTATGTTTGCGTATTTTAAGTTCCGGGCACTTCACAATGCCCGGATTTTGACATTTTTTATTAATTACGCCCAATAAACAAGTAATCGAATCAGTAGTAACAGCAAAGTAGTAGCAAAGCGATGTAGAAAATGACTATTTCGCGAGTATTCAAGTATACGTTCTAACGCAGTTGCTTTTAGCTGCAGGCATTAACACTACAGGCTTTTTTCACTCTTTCTTGTCTCTCTTCTCACAGAGAGATAAAACAAGCGCACCTTGCGCGTGCAACATCATACGCCCTCGCCGAGCAGAGAGGTAGCGGAATGGGTAAAGTTAGCAGTGGCAGGTGGTGCAAGCGGAGCGGTGCGAGTGGTAATACGAGATAGAGAATGTGTGAATCTGGTAACAAATGGAGGAAGAAGAATTAATTCCCAAGAAAAACAGCATTGGCGGTGGTTTGGCTTCAAGCGGGAAGATGTTGAACAAACAACCGTAATATGTAAAGTATGTGGCAAAAGTGTTGCTACAAAAAGTAGCAGCACTGCTAATTTGTAGCATCATTTGAAAAGTCACCCGCTAGAGAATAATGAGTGCTTGAAACGCCGAATGTCAACATCTCCGCCCGGTGCCACACCCACAAAATGCCGAAGCAGCCAGCACTGACCCAATTGAGCCTGGCGTCTTCCATTTCCAGATCAACACTGTATGAAAAAAATAGTCAACAACAGAAGGAGATAACGTCCGCAGTAACCTACCACATAGCGAAGGACATACACTATTTGATTTCCTATTATGCAGCTATTTTTTTATTTTACAGTTTTTGAAATATCTTTTGTGACATCATGCACAAAAGTGCACTTTATTAGTTTTAAAATATTGTAGTGGCGTTTTGTACAAAAAGTGCACTATTAGTGCACTTTTGTGCACTAATAGCTTGTTTTAAAATGTCTCTGACAATCTTGCACTTTCTGTTTTGGAAATGACATGAATGTTTGTGCCACTGCTTAATAAATACAGTTTTGGTAAATTGACTTAGTTGTAATTTCCCTCTCTGCATGAAAGTTTAAAATTAGCATATATTAATGCAGTATGAACAAGAATTTTTTTAATGTAGACACATAGAATCATCATACTGGTGTGATTATATGCATCAAGTGTTAATTCAAGGCTAAGGCAAAATATTGAGACATATATTGTGTATTGTGACATGGCCTAAAAATATTGAGATATTAATAAAAGGCCATATCGCCCAGCCCTAGGTTGATCCATACCATTATTTCCACTACATAAACGTGATTTTGGTGAGCTGCCACAGCAAAATAAAAGCCGCTGCAGCTGTTGCTGTTAGTCGCAGACATGGAGCGACAAAAGTAGAGTCTCTAAACACGACGACAGTCTCCAATAACACCAGAAAAAGATGCAAGATCTGTTGATTGTCGTTTTAAAAAAGAAAAAGTCCTTCAAAGGATTGGACTAGTATCTAGAAACTTGAAAATTCTCAACAAAGTACACCGTACAATTAGCAGCCGCAATTGAAAAATAGAGCAAAACGATACAGTATAAAAAAAACTAAAAGTTTCAAAGCAGCAACATTTGAAATACACTACTTTTCAAATTTTACCAGACACATTAAGAATTTTTGTAAAAAGTATTGGTATCGGATCGGTATCACCGATGCCAGCCTGAATTTTACTCTGTATCGGATCTGAAAGAAAATCACCGATATCGCACATCACTATTGATCGAGTCTATTTTGGCTTGGAACGCTCGAGAGGAACGTGGCGTGCTTTAATACCTCCGCCACAGAGGTTTGGTTTTCGCCAGGGTTTGTTTGTTAGCAACATAACTAAAAACATTAAGGACGGATTTAGAAAAAAAAAACAATTCCTCTTCTCTACTACTACTTCCTGCTTCCTCTTTCTCTCCCCCTTTACGGCGCTACAAGCCCCCACATTGTGAACACGTGATGCGCATTAGATAATGGGGAATGTAGTTTATACTGTTTTTAGAGCGATTTATAGGCGGAAGAGAGCGACTCTCATAGGCCACATATGTGTGCTTATCTTACATAAGGATTGTGAATGACAGGCAAAATTCACAAAAGGGCAGTTCCCCTTTAAGAAACACTAAAACCTTTCCAAATCAAAACGAAAGAAGATAAACATATTTAAGCACTCAAATAACAATCATTTGGCTCCTAAGAAGTTAATTGTTTTTGTTTCTTCTGCTGAGAAAAGTATGTGTGTTATTTATTTTATTTTTCCAATGGGTCAAAGATTTCAGTGCATAAGTACTTTTTGAGCACATTCAACAATACAGTGATCATTTTGGTCACAATAACCGTTATATGGATTGGTTATTTCATTACGTAATATAGGAAAAACACGCACTCTCCAAAAAACTTAATAAAACAAAAATAAAGAAGAGCACGGCAAGTACTGTACTTAAAGAAAAAACAAGGCCAGCAACACTCGTTATATTAATAATTGTAATACAAACTGCGCAGGCGCTACCAAACACAGACCAGTTTTGAAAATCCGTCATCCCTAAAACCAACAGGTATATTTAAAAAAAATAAGTTTGTCTTGAAAAAAAGAGGGGAACTTATATTCAGGTTCTTACTGTATATTCTGCCCTGCTTAACAAAGAAATGTGGACAGGACCTCTTACTCCTCCTACCCCGCTGGCAGCTTCAGAACGTCTGCAGCGAGACCAGCCGCTTCCTTGCCGTCTGACTCTGAATGTCTGCCTTAGGACTCCAGACAGCCTACAGGCGTCCTCCTTATCTGGATGCACAGATAAGTCCCCAGGGGCACATTCTGCCTCTTGATAGTGATATTTCACCCAGTGTTATCGAAAGAAAAACGTGACTCAGAGCCACAGCACACATCTATGAACAGCATCCTTGTCTCATCAATCCACAACTATGTGAGCAAATCCTTGCTTTTCTTCCTGTCAGTCAACCTCTGCAGGAGCCAAAACCAGCTGTGCTCATCTTACATCAAGGTGAACATGTCATGTCTTTCTGCAGGACTGGCAGTCAGTTGTATTTGGTAGCTAAACACATTGCGTCGTTCCCTCTCGGATTACTCAGGCATGTGGTATCATTCGGAAGGCCAGGAATGCATTTTTCCCCTCAGCGGAAAGGCATTCAGAGCACCACCATTGTTTTTTATAGTCGGGTCAAATAAAATGTGACCGCAGGGAATTCCTGCTTGGCCCCTCTAATTATGATCGCTCCTCCCACCAGTTACAATTGATGACCGCTGCGTAGTGCTGTACAATACATACGATATAAAAAATGTCAATTGTACAACATAAATCTCTAATGTTAATATCCTAATTTTAACATCTGGGCTGCGACTTATACAATTATTGACTAATTGTTATACATACTAACAACTGTAGCGACTAAGGATGGGAATCGAAAACCGGTACTTGTTTAGACCGGCTCCCAGTGTTTCGATTCCTGGGAATCATTCCCTTATTGATTCCTGTGGGCGTGCATAGAAAAAAACAGATATGTTTATTTTTCTGCAAAATAATGGTGAATTATACAATGCACACTTTTATTGGACTTGATTTGCTTGTATTTGTCACTAGCTGACATAGTTTTACTTTTGAGTGTTCAGATCATATTCTTTTATAAATTAGTATTTTATGTAATATTTAGTTTATTTATACAGTAGATTATTAATTGTATTATTATATTATAGTTATTTTCCAAAATATTTGTTTTCTTTTCTGAAGAACCTCGGAGTCCTGTCCCTGCCACCCCATGGAGGTTGTCAGCCTCTTAAGACCCCACTGTTGAGTTTGTATATTCATGTTTCTTCTAAACCAGTGGTTCTCAAACTTTTTTCACCAAGTCCCACCTCAGAAAAAACTTGGGGTCTCTACCAAAATGACCAACATTAAAATACAATAGCGTAGCGGGCCTAATTATTCATTAAAAACAAGGCAGGGGTTGTATTTAACACGTATATTTAATATTTTGGTCAATGTAACATTACACAACGTTTAAATATAGGAAAATAAAACACTGTACTTTAATCAAGTGATTCTTTGGCATACCACTAGATCAGGGGTCGGCAACCTTTACCACTCAAAGAGCCATTTTGGCCCGTTTCACAAATTAAAGAGAACAATGGGAGCCACAAAACTCTCTTGCAATTTAAAAAGAAATAACTCTGCATACAAAGTTTTTTTTTTGCTTTGTGCTATGTATATACCAGGGATCTCAGACACGCGGCCCGCACCTTAATATGAAAATGTAATGTTAGTGCGGCCCGCGAGTTTTATATGAATGGCGCTTGACAGCGTCATACTTGCCAACCCTCCCGATTTCCACCCACACAGCAATAATAAGGACAAGCCGTGATGGCACTGCCTTTGACGCCCTCTACAACCTGTACAGACAGCGTGCCAGCCCAGTTATATATTGTATGGGCCTTCTGCATACACACGAGTGACTGCAAGGCATACTTGGTCAACAGCCATACAGGTCACACTGATTGTGGCCGTATAGACAACTTTAACACTCTTACTAATATGCGCCACACTGTGAACCCACACCAAACAAGAATGACAAACACATTTCGGGAGAACATCCGCACCGTAACACAACATAAACACAACAGAACAAATACCCAGAATCCCATGCATCCCTAACTCTTCCGGGCTACATTATACACCCCCGCTACCACCAAACACCCCCCCCCCCAACCCTGCCCCCCCACACATCAATCCCCCCCTCCTTGCGTTGGTTGAGGTGGGCGGGGTTGCCTTGCAGTCACTTACCTGTGTAAACAGAGGTTGCATACAATATGTGACTGGGCCGGTACGTAGATAGTACGCGACGACAGGTTGTAGAGGACGCTAATAAAGGCAGTGCCATCACGGCACGTCCTCAATATTGTTGTCCGGGTGAAAATCTGGGAATATTTGCCCCTGGAGATTTCCGGGAGAGGCACTGAAAACCGGGAGGGTAGGCAAGTATGCAGCTGAGCCGCATCAGAGTGGTCAAAGAGCCGGATGCGGCTTCGGAGCCGCGGGTTGCCGACCCCTGCACTAGATGGAGCCTGTGCACCACTAGTGGTACACGTACCACAGTTTGAGAATCACAGTTCTAAACTAAAAAGTTAACAGCAATCAACTTGTTTGTTATCCTTTTATTCAAATTAAAATCGATAAGTAAATTGATAAGAGAACCGATAAAGGACCGAATTGTTAAGAAGAATCGATAATGAAACAGAAAAATATTAACAATTCACATCCCGAGCAGCAATGCTGCTCCTTTGTGATAGCGTTGTACGTCACTGGTGAGAACTATGCAGGAGAATAGATGTCAACAACTCAGCAGAGACAAACGGCACAATGGAAGCTAAACCAGCAATACCCAAAGAGGAATTGGGGCCAAAAACAGGAAAGAAGAACTTCTTTGTTTGGCTTTGGTTTGGATTTTAAAAAATCAGACACCGACCAAGCAACAGTAGGCTAATCTGAAAAACATGGCGCCTACAAGTCGTCGTTAGCGACTTGAACACATCTAATATTCTCCATCACTGGAAGACACGGCATGAAGAATATTAAAGAGGCAGTGTTGAAATGCGAAAAATTGTCACCTCAAAACCAGGAAGTGATGGAAATAAAGACACCAAACGAGCTTAACAGAGTTGTCTATGACAAGAGGTCCCGCAGACACCAAGAAATTACAGCTAACATCTATAAATGTACATCTGTAGACATGACCTAGTATACACTGTCTAAAATAGGGCAGGCACCAAAAATAATTGTATTGTTTTTTTTACTTGTCTTTTCTTTTCTACATATAACGTGATTTTATGAATAAAATGACAAAAAATTTGCAAAGCCTGCATTTATTTCATGTGTGTATATCTTAAGGAAAAAATATTATATTGTGATATATATCGTTATCGGGATATAGAATTACCTAAATATATATATATATATATATATATATATATATATATATATATATATATATATATATATATTTGTGTCCATATTGCACAGCACCACCGCCACTAGCGCATTATAGAAATTAAAGTGAAAGACTAAATAGTCAATGAATGAAGGCTGTCTTCGACTAAGGATTTTCACATCTAAATAGTTAAGATTTTGCTTACAATCGACAAACAGTCGAATCTATGGGTGGTGTTTTTTTGCAAGAAAGAAATAAACTGATAAAGATATAGCCGCTAAAAGGTGTGTCTTCCAAAGTTAATTAAGAAGGATACTTAAAAAAGTACATTGAATAAACTACTCTGATAAACAAATGTCCCCCATGTAGAAACATGCTCCTAACACTATTACAATAAAGTAATTAGGTAGTGGATTTAAAAATACATGGATTGAGTTTTCTTTATTTTTATCGTGATATCGAATAAGTATCAAGAGACGTGGAATTCACAGGTATCTGGAGCGACGACTGAAATTCTGGTATCGTGACAACCCTGGTACGAGTCAAAGAATAAATGTCATCTCCCCTCCTGACAGTTATTAACTGTAATCGCCACCTTGGACATTGGACCAGTTACAAAAAAATATAACCACCACTAGTGCTATATAGAAACCAAGCAAAGACTATCAAGTCTAAGTATTGCATGCTTGGCACATTCGCTGATGCACAGGCACACGCATCTAGTTGGAAATTGAACTCTGCTTCTTTACACACAGGGACATGAGAATATTTAAGCCAGTGCTACAAACTCCTTTATTCAATTTTGTAAGTAAAAAAATTCAACGAAAAGCGTATTGACTCATGATTGTATTTACAGAAGAATATATTCTTTGAGCAACTCAAACCAACCGAGTCCGTGGAGGAAGAATAGCAGACAGGCTGGTGAATGAAAATATAGGCCTCACACCCCAACACATGGACAATAAGTTCAAGACTGTTGTGCAACATCACAAGAAGAAAAAGGATAGTAGCTTTCCGACTGCTGTATGACCACCTCAGCTCACCACAAGCAACAAATCTGAATCGCTTGCTTGAGCATATGTGCTTGACTAGAGTAAGCAATAAACAAGTGGATCGCTATTTGTTTAGTTAGCTAAATGCTGAGTGACATAATGCTAATGCTTTAGCTAAATATGTAATGAACCACAATGGAAACAAGCCTTTTGGATTTTTGTGCCATCCATTTGCCTTTTTAAAGCATTACATGGATTCAATTATTTAAGACGTCAAACTTCTCAATCAATCAAAAATCAATTGGATGTGCCCCATAAGCACACGTCTGACGCTCATGAACTCATCATTCACTGCGAGGGCAACTTTCTGACTTGTTTGTTTAAAACTTAAGGTATTTACATGTAAACTTGTTGAGATTAACTCATGGACACAGTGACGTGCAGTCAGTAGAGGCAGGTGAGGTGGGGCCTCACCTGCCATCATGGAAAGAAAAAAAATGTAAAAAGAAAAAAAATATATTAAATTGTTATATGTATTCAGTGATTATACTATAAAGTTATTTTCCATTTAACTTAACCAGTTTTAGATTACTTGTATTCAAAATCGCTGAATTTTCACATTTGCTGTTCAAATACTGAGAAGAGACGGTGCGGTGATCAGCAGCCAGTTGAGGCACGTCATTCAGTTGTGCCTCAACATGGATTGCAGACTCGGCTAACTGCTGGCCTGCTGTGCAGTGAGACCGTATTGCTATATGAACTATATTATACATTTCCATAGTTTAGTTAGCTGAGGTATATAATGTACAGTGTATTTTGTCAACAACTGTATGTGTGTAAAGTATTTCTTGTGCTGAGCAATCATAAAACTGCTGCGAAGACGCACTGTGGGAGGCTCGCAGTAATCCCGCCTTCTTGTGCCGGTTAATGAACCCCCCGACGGGAGCGCCACACCAACCAAAGCCCACACCCAAACCCTCCATGTGCAAGACCGAATCCACCCAAAAAAAGTCACTTAACAAGAAGCCAAAAAGTGCAAAAACAACAATGCTCAACATTAGGTACACCTGCAGACTGCAGCACGGATTTCATATTTCATTCATTCACAACTCCTCCAACACAAACACCACTGTTCCCGCACTTATAAGTAAAGGTAAGACCATAATAACGTTTTTTTTTTATTAAATGTGCTTTTTTGTGTGCTACAGTTTGTATGTGTAAAGTTAAAGTTAAGTTAAAGTACCAATGATTGTCACACACACACTAGGTGTGGTGAAATTTGTCCTCTGCATTTGACCCATTCCCTTGATCACCCCCTGGGATGTGAGGGGAGCAGTGGGCAGCAGTGGCGCCGCGCCCGGGAATAATTTTTGGTGATTTAACCCCCAATTCCAACCTTTGATGCTGAGTGCCAAGCAGGGAAGAATGCTGGTATGAGCTTTTAAACATAACCCGTTAACTGCTGCCAGTCAAATGGTGAATAAGATACTCTTTAGGGTTCATATGTTTGTAAATCTGACTGTGATGAAGTCAGTGCCTCACCAGTCATGAACCTCACCGCACGTCACTGCATGGACAATTATGCATATTAGACGATGACGTCATCCAAACCCAAAACCACAAATGTATTGCAGTTCTGTAATTGGTCCTAGTGTGTGAATATGAGTGTGAATGTTGTCTGTCTATCTGTGTTGGCCTTGCGATGAGGTGGCGACTTGTCCAGGGTGCAGCTGGGACAGGTTCCAGCACCCCCCGCGACCCCAAAAGGGACAAGCGACAGAAAATGGATGGGTGTGTCATAATTTTATTGCAGCCTTTCCTCGCACCTGTTACACAAAATAATAACTGCCACCAGCGCAGAGAATACAAATAAAACAATCCACAAAGTAAAATTGCTGCACTGAAGGGACGTACACTCGATCAAGCACTAGCGTATACAATTGCCAAGTATTGGTCATAAAATTCATGTGACTTCTCCTACAACTTGTACTCTAACCGTCTACAGGAACAGTTCCGCTCCAATGATTCTGCGGCAGTTTGGAGAGGTCTAAGGGCCCTTACGAACTATAAGCCCAAAACCCCCCAGGCCCTGAATGACCGGACTCTCGCTCAGGGCCTCAACACACATTACTGTCGTCATGAACGGCCTTCAGCTCATCAAAGCCATGCTCCCCTCACCATCACCCTCCCCACCAATGCCAGCACATCATTAAAGGATTCAAAGGACTCCAAAAACATCATAAGACTGAAAAAAACCTCTCCATTAAAGAAGAGGATGTACGCCGGCAGTTCTTGAAGCTGAATACGCGGAAGGCCCCCAGGCCGGATGGTGTCTCCCCGTCCACTCTCAGACACTGTGCGGACCAGCTGGCTCCTGTCTTCACTGACATTTTTAACACCTCTCTGGAGCTATGCCGCGTGCCGTCCTGCTTTAAGACCTCTACCATTGTCCCTGTCCCCAAGAAAGCACGGATCACAGGACTAAATGACTACAGGCCGGTCGCGCTGACGTCTGTGGTCATGAAGTCCTTTGAGCGCTTGGTCCTGCCCCACCTCAAGGACATCACCGCCCCCCTCCTGGACCCACTGCAGTTCGCCTACAGAGCCAACAGGTCTGTGGATGATGCAGTGAACTGCTACGAGACAAGCTCTACCAGCTCAGTGTGCCCGACTCCCTCTGCAGTTGGATTAATGACTTCCTGACAGACCGAAGACAGCACGTAAGGCTGGGGAAGATTGTCTCGGACAGTCGAACCACAAACACTGGTACTCCTCAGGGCTGTGTACTCTCCCCCTGGCTCTTATCCCTGTATACAAACTGCTGCACCTCCAGTCACCAATCCGTAAAACTGCTCAAGTTTGCGGATGACACCACCCTCATCGGGCTCATCTCGAATGGCGATGAGTCCGCCTACAGGAGAGAGGTAGACCGGCTGACGTCCTGGTGCAGCCTCAACAACCTGGAGCTGAACGCCCAGAAAACAGTGGAGATGATCATGGACTTCAGGAAAGTCACAGGCCCACCATCCCCCCTCACCCTGATTGACTCTCCCACCCCCGTCCCCATTGTGGACTCCTTCCGTTTCTTGGGCACCACCATCACCCAGGACCTCAAGTGGGAGCTGACCATCAGCTCCCTCATCAAGAAGGCCCAGCAGAGGATGTACTTCCTGCGGCAGCTGAGGAAACTTAAGGTGCCGACCGAGATGCTGGTGCAGTTTTACTCAGCCATCATAGAGTCCATCCTGACCTCCTCCATCACAGTGTGGTTCCCCGGCGCCACAGTCCAGGATAAGAATAGACTGCAGCGCATCGTACGTGCTGCTTAGAAGGTGATTGGCTGCAAGCTCCCATCCCTCCAGGACTTGTTCTCCTCCAGGACCAGGAGGCGTGTGGGTCGGATCACAGCTGACTCTTCTCACCCTGGACACACACTATTCTCCCCTCTCTCCTCAGGCAGGACACTACGGTCCATCCAGACCCACACCTCCCGCCACCTGAACAGTTTTTTCCCCTCGGCCATCAGGCAAATGAACAATAACTCCTAACAGCAGCTCCTTGAATCCCTTCTAAGTCTATCTGATAGCTCAGTCACAGCTCTTTTTATACCAAATATGTGTTAAATGTGTTTTATGTCGCACGTTTGCACCAAGAAAAATTCCTAGTTTGTGAACCCGTTCTCAAACAATGGCAATAAAACTATTCTGATTCTGATTCTGAACTTGTGACTTCTCCTACCACCAGTTGAAACTGAGACTCGTCACCAATGCTTTGAGAAATGAAAACTGAAAAACTACAAGAGAAACAACCAAAGCAACGTCTGTGTGCTAAGTACTATGTGTGTTATGAAATGTACTCAGATGTGTCCAGTCCTCCTGCCAGTTATAATAAAACTGCTCACATTTTTTCCACTCCCACTGAATCACATGTCACGAAGCATCTATTAAGGTACAACACAGCAGCAAATCTTTATTTCCTTTCCTTTAGTGTTTTTTTCTAGTGCAGCCAGCCCTGGTATTCTCATATTCCATGCTGTAATCCTGCAACACATACCTTACTTTTCTCCTCTCAATAGAAAAAAACAAAATCAGTAGTGCACAAAATTGATGCAAATATCTTAGAAAGCTACCATTGTGTTGAATCAGTGATTACTTATCATTGTTCTATGAATGTTAAAATATAATGTAAATCCAAGTGTATTTACTTCAGGGGTCACCAACGCGGTGCCCGCGGGCACCAGGTAGCCCGTAAAGACCAGATGAGTAGCCCGCTGGCCTGTTCTAAAAATAGCTCAAATAGCAGATCTTACCAGTGAGCTGCCTCTATTTTTTAAATTTTATTTATTTACTAGCAAGCTGGTCTCGCTTTGCTCGACATTTTTAATTCTAAGAGAGACAAAACTCTAATAGAATTTGAAAATCCAATACAATATTTTAAGGACTTGGTCTTCACTGACAAAGAAACAGATAACAGATTTGGTGTCCAGTTCAAAGTGTGACATGATTTATTAAAAAATTTGAGAGTTGACTTTTATATTTTACATGAGTTATTTGTACAAACATGGTGCAAAGTAATTCATGATTTGTTAAAACATGTTAGTGGCTAGCTAGTTAAAATGGGATATTGAGATTTCACAAGACTGTCTTAGAAGTGATCATTTGAAAATGTTCAATTTGAAAAATGTGCACTTAGAGAAAATATAAAAATAAAGTGTTGCATATTGATATTTATCTGTTTCTATATATATTTATTGTGAGAAATCATTAAGATGATCAGTGTTTCCACAATGATAAATATCATTAATTATTAATAATAACAGAGTTAAAGGTAAATTGAGCAATTTGGCTATTTCTGGCAATTTATTTAAGTGTGTATCAAACTGGTAGCCCTTCGCATTAATCAGTACCCAAGAAGTAGCTATTGGTTTCAAAAAGGTTGGTGACCCCTGATTTACTTCATAATAATCATCACCCATACGTTGAATGCCATAGTAGAAATGATGCTTTCAACGGCACTCGTAAAGCGGGAGACTATAAATATTATAGTGTATACTCACAGTGTGACCGTCCGATTGGGGAAGAAATCAGGCGGTAACACTTGATGGAGCTCCATGTTGCTGCAGACCACCTTCCTGTCCGGGCTTTTTACTGGGCTTTTCGAGCGTTCGTCGTATGATTTGCAATCGGACGCGACCAATGTAGACCACACGCCGACGCTGAGCACTAGCGACATGACAAAGTATTTCACGTTCATTTTTCCCATGGGGCTGTAAAGTAACCACGGCGGAAATAAAAAAAATAGCATTAAGTTACGACAGGAAAGTCGTGTTTTTAAGTTAGACGGACATGCTAATCACAAACAGTAGCTTTTTAAGCTGTTCATCCTCCATTTGTAATGTTTCTCCTTCAATGTCTGTGCAACGGAAGTGTTCTTTGTCCCTTCATTTGAGCTCCACTGTTCCCCCAAAAAACAACCCCATTTTCCTGCAAAATCATGAATCTGCAAACGCAACACGGTGCCTGCTCGCTAAAGTCCACTTAATAAGAACTTTTTTGGGTGGGTGGATCCCGAATAGGAATGTATTCTTTTCCAGTAATCCCCAAAATTATGCACGCAAACAAAAATTAGCTTCCAGGGTCTGATCCAAACAGAACGTCTCCTCTTGAACACCAGGAAATCAACATGAGCGACGACTCGGCAACAGCAGGCGAAAGTTACCACGCATCTGAATGCAAATAAAACTAGTTCGCATGTGTTGTAAAAATGTAAACAAAGTCGTCGTCGTGTGTCTTTGGCTCCTTTCGTGTCTTTGTGAAGAAATCCCAGCGAGTTATTTCCCATTCAATGTCCAAGCTCTTCCCACGGTCCTGCCCAGAGCACTTGGTGTTGGGATTCAACAACACTTCCGGTATTTTTCAAAATAAAACACCCGGAGGTTATTTTTGTCTAGTTAATATAAGTCCGCATTTTTTTGTTTTGTTAACATTAAATGTAAATGAAACAGACAGTTAAGCAACCACAGAGCATTTGTCAAGATGTTAACACACTTGCTGTAGCTTTACTGGAGAATGCTATTTAACTAATCACATCTGGCCCGTAAAAGGTCAAGGTCGATGTTTATTTGCAACGCACATTTGAAACAATCGGCTCAAGCTGCCCCAAAGTGCTGTACAGATTACGAAAAGTACAATAATAAAAACAATTATTAAGCCAATAAAAAAATATCTAATAGCTAACAGGCATTTAATAAAAATAAATAACGGCATCCATCCATCCATTTTCAACCAATTGTCCCTTTTGAAATAAAACAAAATAATATATTGTACTAGAAAGCCTAGATAAACTTGTATTAAAAGCTAGTGTATAAAATGTGTATTAAGTGCTAATTTAAAACATTCCACAGATGTAGCCTTTTGAATTTGCAGAGGGCGAAAGTTCCATAGTTCAGGGCATCCTATTCAACCACCGGCCCGCAGGCCACATCTGGCCCGCCAAAGCTTTTCATTTGGCCCAACGAACATTACCCGAATTGCTGGGTGATGTTCTTCTTCGCGACTTAATTCACATGCTGGTCAACCAGCTTGAGCGTAGCATTAAAACAAGTGAGAGTGCGTGTAGCATTTGAGCAAAAAATTCAGTGTAGAGGGGTTCGTATTTTTTTACATTTTCCACAATGCATTGCTGGTATCCATATTGAAGGGCGGAAGTTACATTTTAAAAGTTACTTGACTAAAGACGCGTTCGTAAAACGCTAATTGTGGCTGATAATTTATCCAGTAATATTCATAATGCCGACAACATGAGCCAGTGTCAACTGCCACAATCGAGGTGACAGAGATATTCATAGCTTGTATCGCAATTCAAAGCGTATTTCTGGAAAAATGGAAGCTACTGAAAAGAAAAGTTAACGGCGAAGGCGAGCATGGTTTGCTACAATCAACTGAGATGTGACGTGCGGACGACTTTGTGTTTGTATGGATTATATCAGGTAAATATTTTGTAATTAAAAATAATCTAAAATATATAACAGCCCCACTTTGCATTAACTTGATGTGCTTGTTCGAAGAACTTTGATAGTAGTTATATTGATAAAAATAGTGCTAACTTCTCTTATCCGGACTGTAACCTCCATAAAACAAAAGTGAAGCGCATGAGAACAACATTCTCTCAATACGGCCTTACAGTCACGGTGTGCGGAGATTACATTATATTGGTTATCCATGATTGTCCAGGGTGTCAAACTTGGGTCGGATCATTTTTGGGGGTCTTTTACTCTAGCCTGGCTTGATGACACATTGTCCAGTGGGTGTATAGAGATAAACATAAATGTCACAAACCCATCCACAAACAAAACCCTCCTAGCTGTCTTGACTCTTATAATTTAGAAAGTGTTTCAAAGTGTAAAATGGGCTGGTTTGAACAATTAAGTAGTTCTCAAAATCCGGGTATGAGACATTGAGAAGGATGTCGTGGTCTTTGCTCCACTCAGACTTGTCGATCTTGTACGGATATTTGCATCCAATTATGGCTGTTTGCTCCTTATAACGACAAAGGCCCTTAATATCTAATGACTCACAGTATTTATCCATGGTATCACAGTGGTGCAATGTTGTTTTCCAATGAATAGTTCGGAAATATTACGTGTAGCGCTATCGTGAACAATGACGTTCGTCCTTCAAAATTAATTCCGGCAATGCACTTCCGGGAAAAATCCGAACCCCTCTATTGCTGTTCTGTTCTTGGGTGTTCCAGTCGTTCAAATAGAGAGGTAGGATAGGAAATAGCTTTCAAAGAGTCCTGAAAGAAGTTGTTCAAAACGGTAATAAAGTAAGGGAAAAAACGAAAATGCGTGGAAGGAAATGGCTCTTAAAAATATAATTTTCATTATTTTGTGGAATACAATTGGACCATTCCGTGTCTGCAGCGATCACTTTGTAAAATGTTTGTTTGAATATAGGATTTGTTTGAGAAACTTGCTGTTTTACTCTACTATAGTAGTAGTGTTTGAGAGCAGAACTAAACGTAAAAATTAAGAGATCGCATTAGTTTATGTTCTTTTGTGATTGCCATGCCTAAATATAACTGAAAGACCTGGTTGTTAAAGGCCTACTGAAAGCCACTACTACCGACCACGCAGTCTGATAGTTTATATATCAATGATGAAATCTTAACATTGCAACACATGCCAATACGGCCGGGTTAACTTATAAAGTGCAATTTTAAATTTCCCGCCACACTTCCGCTTGAAAACGTCTCGGTATGATGACGTATGCGCGTGACGAAGTCTGAGTAACGGAAGTTATGGTACCCCATAGAATCCTATACAAAAAGCTCTGTTTTCATTTCATAATTCCACAGTATTCTGGACATCTTTTGCAATTTTTTTAATGAACAATGAAGGCTGCAAAGAAGACAGTTGTAGGTGGGATCAGTGTATTAGCAGCGGACTACAGCAACACAACCAGGAGGACTTTGTTGGAGCGCTAGCCGCGCTAGCCGCCGACTTCACCTTGACTTCCTACGTCTCCGGGCCGCCAAACGCATCGGGTGAAGTCCTTCGTTCTTCTGCCGATTGCTGGAACGCAGGTGAGCACGGGTGTTGATGAGCAAATGAGGGCTGGCTGGCGTAGGTGGAGAGCTAATGTTTTTAGCATAGCTCTGTGCAGTCCGGTTGCTAAGTTAGCTTCAATGGCGTCGTTAGCACAGCATTGTTAACCTTCGCCAGCCTGGAAAGCATTAACCGTGTATTTACATGTCCACGGTTTAATAGTATTGTTGATTTTCTATCTATACTTCCAGTCAGGGGTTTATTTCTTTTGTTTCTATATGCAGTTAAAGCAAGATGCTATCACATTAGCTCGTAGCTAAAGCATTTCGCCGATGTATTGTCGTGGAGATAAAAGGCACTGAATGTCCATTTCGCGTTCTCGACTCTCATTTTCAAGAGGATATAGTATCCGAGGTGGTTTAAAATACAAATCTGTGATCTACAATAGAAAAAGGAGAGTGTGGAATCCAATGAGCCAGCTTGTACTTAAGTTACGGTCAGAGCGAAAAAAGATACGTCCATCGCTGCCTCTCAAGTCATTCACTGTAACGTTCCTCATCTACGAATCTTTCATCCTCGCTCAAATTAATGGGGTAATCATCACTTTCTCGGTCTGAATCTCTCTCGCTCCATTGTAAACAACGGGGAATTGTGAGGAATCCTAGCTCCTGTGACGTCACGCTACTTCCGGTACAGGCAAGGCTTTTTTTTATCAGCGAGCAAAAGTTGCAAACTTTATCGTCGATTTTCTCTACTAAATCCTTTCAGCAAAAATATGGCAATATCGCGAAATGATCAAGTATGACACATAGAATGGATCTGCTATTCCCGTTTGAATTAAAAAAAAACATTTCAGTAGGCCTTTAAGTCCTAGTAATACATTTTGTAATTATTGGTCCAATCCACCGTATTTTCAGTGTCGATTTTCATAACAGAAACTAAAAGCTTAGTTGCTGTTGTGCAGAAAAGCCAAGTGCTTTGCTCGACACGGATGACCACATTATAGCATTTTTGGTCCTATTTGTTAGCATCAAGAAAATATCCTTAATAGTATTAATAAACTAAATGAATACATCTCTCGTATGCTCAACAGCATATAATTAATCTTGATATCGCTAGCAAACTGTGCTGAGCAACAGGGACATCTAGAGCTAAATAATGAGACAACATATGAACTTCCCACCATAAAAACAACTGCAGACATGAATTGTAGATAGGACTAATATTAGTAGCAAGAATAAACTGCAAACAAACGTATCCTTTTTCTCATTAGCTTCACAGCAGCACTCAGCATTCCTTGTGTCAATCAAATACGTTAATTACCGATGCACGAATAAGTCCAACATTGTCTTTCACAGATTAATGCTTAATTTGTGGACCCCTCAGATATAAAGACATGATGTGCCTCCAATTTTTCTGTTTTAAATCCTTGTAAGTGTCCAAGCAAGTACGGTCGAAGCGAGCAGTAACTATTGATAAAAAATGGTTTAAAGTATTTTTCTTAAGAGTGTATAAATCTATTTAATCTCATTTTAAATATTTTTTCATTATTGCCTGTACATATATACCTCTACATCTTTCAAAATACGCCCAAATTTGCACTGATGCAGGTAAATAAACAGTAGCCTAATGGGACTCTAGACCAGGGGTCTGCAACACGTTCAATCAATCAATCAAAAACATGCGGCTCTCTTATGCCGCCGCCGTGGCCCCCTTTGGCTTTGAAAGAAAATATCAACAAATAATTGCTACTTAATGTATTTTATTTTATTTAGTTAGTTTATTTTATTTTAACAGTTGTTATTTTGGAGAGTTCTGGGATATTGTCATATGAAAATCCATCCATCCATTTTCTACCGCTTGTCCCTTATGAGGTCGCGGGGGGTGCTGGAACATTTAAATATATCGTTGTCATCTCTTCCTGCCAAGCAATTGCAGGGCTCAAATTTAATCACAGCAAGTCGAGGGTGGTCGCGGAAAGTGCCGTGTGGACAATATTGGAGACAGACTCACTTGTACCCACACTAAAAGTATACAGCGAAGTACACAGCGAAGGAAAAAACTATATGATGTTGCTTTTATTTACTCAATACAGCCTCCATCAGCTGCTGTGACTCACAGTTAATGAGGTGAGGAAACATGCAGCAGGTGATGTGTTGTGAACGTTGTCACAACTTGTTTATAAATTCTTTAGTTTGTTGCCTGTGATGCTCACGCGTCCTTCATTTAACTGCAAACTGTATCAGTGTTCAAATAACATCAGTACAAGCTCAAATGTTTTGTCATGTCATCGAATTGAACGCAGGCTGTAAAGATTGTGTATTCGATGTGAGAGGTGTCACTCCTGTTTTTTTGTTGTTGTTGGCCAAACTGTTGTACTGAACCACTAGGAGGCATTGGAGAAGAACAAAGCTTGTTTATTAGACTTCATCTTCATTAGCCAAACTGCTTTGTGTTTTATTTTCATATCAAAAAGGCCATGTTTTCTTTTACATTAATTGTGTTTTTTTCATGTCACAAAGGTATTTCTTTAAAAACCATTCAAACACTTATTGGATCTGTCCTGATACAGCATCTACATGTACATATAAATGTACATAACTTAAAAAAATAAAAAAATAAAAAAACCTCCTTCTATCAAAATGTAAATATAGAAATAAAGGCATCATGTAATGACAAAAAACTGACCAGTTGATATTAAAGAATAAAAAAACCTAATATTTGTCTTTATATATGTGGATAATGTTTATCTATAGCCTTTTTATTAGACATTACAATTTACTTGATGGTATTACATTCACACCCCAACACTGCCATACCGAACAATCAGTAATCATGATTTCAATATTGATAACAATAATCTTAATTATTACTTTTGACATAATTGGCAGCCCAAGATCTCATACGTGAACTCTATTTTTATCTATATGGACAAAAAAATGCAGTTACGTTTTATGGCCACCAGGTCCCATCTTTCAAAATTCGTTATATATATATATATATATATATATATATATATATATATATATATATATATATATATATATATATATATATATATATATATATATATATACACACACACACAGTCATGGTCAAAAGTTTACATACACTTGTAAAGAACATAATGTCATGGCTGTCTTGAGTTTCCAATCATTTCTACAACTCTTTTTTTTTGTGATAGAGTGATTGGAGCTCATACTTGTTTGTCACAAAAACATTCATGAAGTTTGGTTCTTTTATGAATTTATTATGAGTCTTCTGAAAATGTGACCAAATCTGCTGAGTCAAAAGTATACATACAGCAATGTTAATATTTGGTTACATGTCCCTTGGCAAGTTTCACTGCAATAAGGTGCTTTTGGTAGTCATCCACAAGCTTGTGGCAAACTTCTGGTTGAATTGGACTTGTTTCTTCAGCATTGTCCACACGTTTAAGTCAGGACTTTGGGAAGGCCATTCTAAAACCTTAATTCTAGCCTGATTTAGCCATTCCTTTACCACTTTTGACATGTGTTTGGGGTCATTGTCCTGTTAGAAGACCCAACTGCGCCCAAGACCCAACCTCCGGGCTGATGATTTTAGGTTGTCCTGAAGAATTTGGAGGTAATCCTCCTTTTTCATTGTCCCATTTACTCTCTGTAAAGCACCAGTTCCATTGGCAGCAAACACGCCCGCAGCATAATACTACCACCACCATGCTTGACAGTAGGGATGGTTTTCCTGGGATTAAAGGCCTCACCTTTTCTCCTCCAAACATATTGCTGGGTATTGTGGCCAAACAGCTCTACCGCATGGTGTTGTACAGCGCACACAATGTCCTACAGAAAGTATATTTGCGGTCAGTTATATCATCTTCTTTTTGTCACTTAAAAAATACAGAGGACATGACCTCTGTGTCCTCAATGGTAGTTACGGCCATGAGCGCAATCTAAGATCATTTATTGATGCTGTCTGCTATTTAACATCAGCATGGCCATTAGAGACGTGATATTTGTAATCTGTGCTAACATCACAGTGGACATAAACTAACCTGTTGACTTGCAAGAAGCCGCAGATGCCTGGTGTGACATACGGTAAGTCAACTGGAAAAGCTATACATTAATCCCTGCCTAAAGGGAATAAGCGCCCCCCCTAGTGAACGGAAGGCACATGGCATATGACCAATAGTTGCATTAGAGTGTGTGCATGGACACTGGGACTTCACTTGAAGGTACGGGTGTGAAAACACAAAAAAACAAACTATTTGAGAAATCAGACTAATTTAAATCATGGAAACGTAGTGACTGTAACTACCTTCCACCCTGATGGGACAGCTGCCATTCTGATTGATGAATTAATCAGATGTGTTATTGGGCAAGCCAAGTCTTTATGTATTTTTAAGATGTGTGAAGACATGCAGCTGTGGATAGGTTGGCAACACTAAATTGGCAGTAGTGTAAAGTAAGTAAATTACCAATGATTGTCACACACACACTAGGTGCTGTGAAATTATCCTCTGCATTTGACCCATCACCCTTGATCACACCTTGGGAGGTGAGGGGAGCAGTGAGCAGCAGTGGTGGCCGCCCCCGGGAATCATTTTTGGTGATGAACCCCCAATTCCAACCCTTGATGCTGAGTGTCAAGCAGAGAGGTAATGGGTCCCATTTTTATAGTCTTTGGTATGACTCGCGTGTGAATGTGAGTGTGAATGTTGTCTGTCTATCTGTGTTGGCCCTGCGATGAGGTGGCGACTTGTCCAGGGTGTACCCCGCCTTCCGCCCGAATGCAGCTGAGATAGGCTCCAGTACCCCACACGACCCCGAAAGGGACAAGCGGTAGAAAATGGATGGAGGGATAATTAAAAACAAAACAAATGTTTAGTCCGTCAGAGTTAGCCCTTGAGTCGATTGATCCCCGGAACAGCTGGTTTTCAAGTTAGAGCAAATAACTGATCTAAAAGTGACAAACGTTAAGTCAATAAAACCTTCAAAGGCCAAAGATGCATATGGCCTTGATACATCCATCCATCCATCCATTATTTTTTACCGCTTGTCCCTTTTGGGGTTACGGGGGTGGCTGAAGCCTATCCCAGCTGAACTCGGGCGGAAGGCGGGGCTACACCCTGGACAAGTCGCCACCTCATCACAGGGCCAACACAGATAGACAGACAACATACACACTCACATTCACACACTAGGGCCAATTTAGTGTTGCCAATCAACCTATCCCCAGGTGCATGTCTTTGGAGGTGGGAGGAAGCCGGAGTACCTGGAGGGAACCCACGCAGTCACGGGGAGAACATGCAAACTCCACACAAAAAGATCCCGAGCCCAGGATCGAACCCAGGACCTTGACAGAGTAAAAAGTTGAATTCAGTTGCTAATTATTCTCCATTATTTAACGGCTCATTATTGTATAATCTATTGTGATTGGGGGTTAAATCACCAAAATGATTCCCGAGCGTGGCCACAGCTGCTGCTCACTGCTCCCCTCACTTCCCAGGGGGTGGAACAAGGGGATGGGTCAAATGCAGAGCGTAATTTCACCACACCTAGTGTGTGTGTGACTATCAGTGGTACTTTAACTTTATTAGTGTGAGTTCCAATCGGTTGATTAATATTTTAATATTTTGACAAATGATTTTGCAATTTCCATTTGCACTTGTAATAACGTCCAAGAAAAGAAAAGGCCTTGGTTGTACACAAGGCATGAGTTGTTTTATTTTATAAATTAAGCCAAAACAAACCCAAAAGTTAACCTGTCACACTGAGTAGAATGACATCAAATCAGCCTTCGAGTTCAGTACAAAACATGGGAGAGACGAGATTCATAAAAAACAGTAAAACACAATTTAAACATAGGGCATCTTTGACAAGCAACATAAAAATATTTGTTAACGTTACATGATGGATGGATAAGTTGACATTTCCATGCCAATAAGCTGCAAAAACACCTTTTTTTCCACCCCCATCATGTCACTAGACTTGTTTTCAGTTGCGGCTAATAAAAAGCCGTCCTCTGGCCAATAATTAGTATTTGTTAAGAACAGATCGACTGCAGAACCAGTGGAAGCAATGCATTGTGGGACATTTCAGCTTCTGGCTATTCTGCTTGCACCACTGTCATGCATTAGTTCTCAAAGGCGTCCAGCTGCATGGACTTGTAATATCAGCAAGTGGCCACCAGAGAGAAGTCAAGTATCATCTTTCCAGCTTTCATGACGTGCCATAGCAAAAATGTCCACTAGAGGAAAGTCAAGTATTGTAGAGGCCTTTGACACTTAAACGTCTGCAGAACACACTTGCAATAGCACAAGTGTCCACTGGAGAGAGACAAAGTATATTTTTCACTACAAAGCTACTATATTATACATTATAAATAAAATGTTTAATACTGTGCTTGTGGTGGACATTTGCCTTGTGTCACCAAAGTATTTTGTATATATATATATATAGCTTTTTGTTGACATTTTCTTTGGAATCCCTGTCGTTTCATTATTTACAATTTTCCCTGCAATTTGTCCCTCAGTGACATGCTGCCCTGATTGTTTTTGTTGCCTACATACAGACAAATTGCAGCTTTAATCACCTGAAACAAATCAATAGCGTGCCACAACTTAGCAGGGCTAAAAGATGTTGTATAGCAATCAGACTAATACAAACAATTACAGAGCCGTGTCACTTTTCCACACATTAAATCCTCTCGTCAGCGTTTTATTCCTCAATCCCTGCGATGAATCACACTGCATTTTGTCGCTCTGACCCCCATCAAGAGTTAATTTGCCTGTGAGCTAACATTTGATTGCTCCTTTGAGTCGTTAGCGTCAACATTGGCGGCCATCCCGACGTCTGCGCCTACAGGATTTTAGCTTTTGTTTATGATTAAATGGGAAAATTTGATCTTAATTGCCTGTCAGCATCCAAACTTCAAAGATTAGCAGCATTGCTAATATTCTGGATAGCTTCTCCTATCATATAAAGCACTTGTGTCAAAACCAAGGCCAGGGGGCCAGGTATAGCCCGCCAAATTGTTTCATGCGGCGCTCAAAATCCTGGAAATGATGTGCATCTTTTTTTACTAAACACATTCGTTCTTTCATTTTGACAGAAAAAGTGCATGTATTGCCCACAATTGCATGTGTTTTAAACTTGAGAACAAACTGACCATGCAAAAATCATTAACACAGGTCTAGTTTTGTTGGCCTGAAGCATATTGTCGGATAGAAAAATAAAAGTAAAAATATAAAACAAAAGAGCAAAAATGTGAGATATATTGCGAAAAAAGCTCAAAATGTGATACTGATAACTCAGGTGTCTTCAAACTTCTTCCACCAAGGGTATCATACTGAAAAGTTAAAGGATACAAGGGTCATTTTTTTTATTGTACTTTTTTTTTTAAAGATAATAAAGTACATTATATATCCAGTATTTCAAGACAAAACTCAGGGTCAGCTTTGTAGGTGAATATTAAGTGTCTTATTATTAATTATCAGAATTTCAGCTTTCTCATTACATTGCTTTTTTTCCCTTTTTTTAAATTTTTACTCTTGTTTTTTTAATTTTACCTGTGTAGTAATTCCTAATAATACCCTTTGTCACTTATAACACAACCCTGACACTAAATATTGTCTTTAAACATATGTAATGACTGTTTTTAACATTTCTTTTTAATAAAACCTTTTTCAAAATGGCCCCCTTCATACTTCTGACTTTTTAGTATGTGGCCTTGTTGGAAAAAGTTTCCAAACCCCTGTATTACAAGCACATATTCCAAACATTTGTTGTTAGAATTAAATGCTTGTCCCCCCGACTTATGATTTAAAAAGCAAGCACCTTATCCTTTAATTTGTAAGTAAAAAAATGGAATAATCAAAGCCAAAGAGAATTGTGTAATAACATAAGGCAATTATTATTATGGCATTAAAATGTATTCATATAAACAATTTAGGAAAAAAACTTTTGAAAAAATATACATTTTCTGCCATTTTCGTGTTTTGTCGGGACTCCTGATGAGGTTTTAAGACATCTCCTGCAACTACAAGACTAATATTGTGCTATTGAAGCAAGCCGATTTTTAAAATTTTGGGGTAAGGACATTTTTGGGAATAAAAGTTTTGAAAAAATATGAATTTTCTGCCAATTTCCAGTTTTGTCGGCCCTACTGATGACGTATTGAGACATCCTACAACTACAGGACCAGTATTGTGCTGTTGAAGCAAGACAGTTGTTTTGATTTTTGGGTAAAAGTCCCCCCTTATGACATTTTATCAGAAAAAAGTTTTAAAAAAATAAAAATGTTCTGCCATTTTTGGGTTTTGTCGGGACTCCTGATGAGGTTTTGAGATGTCTCCTACAACTCCAGGACCAGCATTGTGCTGTTGAAGCAAGACAGTTTTCAACAATTTTCTTTATAAGGGTCCCCCCTTACAACATTTTTAGCGAAAAAAGTTTTTTTTTTAAATATACTTTTTCTGTCATTTTGGGTTTTGTCGGGACTCCCGATGATGTTTTGAGACATCTCCTACAACTACAGGACCAGTATTGTGCTGTTGAAGCAAGACAGTGTATTACATTTTTGTGTAAGGGTCCCCCCTTATAATATTTTAGTGAAAATAAGTATTTAAAAAATCAAAATTTTCTGCCATTTTCGGGTTTTGTCGGACTCCTGATGAGGTTTTGAGACATCTCCTACAACTACAGGACCAGTATTGTGCTGTTGAAGCAAGATCATTTTTTTATATTTTTGTGTAAGGGTCCCCCCTTACGACATTTTAGCGAAAAAAAGTTTTCAAAAAATATAAATTTTCTGCCAATTTCGGGTTTTGTCGAAACTCCTGATGAGGTTTTGAGACATCTCCTACAACTGCAGGACCAGTATTGTACTGTTGAAGCAAAACAGTTTAAAAAACATTTTGTGCAAAGGTCCCCCCTTACAACATTTTAGCGGAAAAAAAGTTTTCGAAAAATATACTTTTTCTGCCATTTTTGGGTTTTGTCGGGACCCCTGATGAGGTTTTGGGACACCTCCTACAACTACAAGACCAGTATTGCGCTGTTGAAGCAAAGCAGTTTTTTTTAATTTTTGTGTACTTATGACATTTTAGTGAAAATAAGTTTTCAAAAAATATACAATTTCTGCGATTTTCAGGTTTTGTCCGAACTCCTGATGAAGTTTTGAGACATCTCCTAAAACTACAGGACCAGTATTGTGCTGTTGAAGCAAGACAGTTTTTAAAATGTTTGTGTAAGGGTCCCCCCCTTACGACATTTTAGCAAAAAAAAGTTTTAAAAAAACTAAGCATTTTCTGCCATTTTCGGGTTTTGTCGGGACTCATGATGCGGTTTGGGACATGTCCTACAACAACAGGACCAATTAAAAAAAAAAAAAAAAAAAAAAGTTTTCATAAATAATAAAAATTTAAAAAAATCGATTTTTTAAAAATGAGAATCGATTCTGAATCGCACAACGTGAGAATCGCGATTCAAATTCGAATCGATTTTTTCCCACACCCTTAATATATATACACATACATATGCCTGTATACATATATACATACACATACATACACACATATACACATACACACACATATATATATATATATATATATATATATATATATATATATATATATATATATATATACATATATATATATATATATATATATATATATATATATATATATATATATATATACATATATATATATATATACATATATATATATATATATATATATATATATATATATATATATATATATATATATATGTGTGTGTGTGTGTGTGTGTGTGTGTGTGTGTGTGTGTGTGTGTGTGTGTGTGTGTGTGTGTGTATATACAGTATATATATATATGTCTTAATTAGATTATCCAAAAAATAGTGCTCGATACCGTGGTAGAGCGCAATATATGTATGTGTATGTATATATATATAAATATATATGTATGTATATATATATGTATATATATATATATATATATATATATAAATATATATGTATGTATATATATGTATATATATATATATATATATATAAATATATATATATATATATATATATATATATATATATATATATATATATATATATATATATATATATATATATATATATATATATATATATACACACACATATATATATAGTCGCCAGAAGAAAGCCATTTCTGCGCAAATGTCACAAAGTATCCCGCTTACATTACGCCAAACAGCCCAGAGATAAGCCTCAAAACTTCTGGAACAAAGTAATTTGGAATGATGAGACCAAAATTTAACTTTTTGGCGACTCGACCATGCAGCCCATTTTTCTTCAAGTGCCTCCTTATTGTGCATCTTGAAACAGCCACACCACAATTTTTCAGAGAGTCCTGTATTTCAGGAAGTTATTTGTGGATTTTTCTTTGCATCTCAAACAATTTTCCTGGCAGTTGTGGCTGAAATCTTTGCTGGTCTGCCTGAATCCTTCATTTTCCACTTCTTAATCAGCGTTTGAACACTGCTGATTGGCATTCTCAATTCTTTGGATAACTTTTTATATCCCTTTCCTGTTTTATGCAGTTCAATTACCTTTTCTCGCAGATCCTTTGACAATTCTTTTGCCTTTCCCATGACTCAGAATCCAGAAACATCTGTGCAGCACTGGATGAAAGATGCAATGGTTTGTCAGAAGCCCAGAAACTCACTGACCTTTTTTACACACACATTAATTACAAAACAAACAGGTCACAGGTGAGATTGGAGCCTTGATTAGCCATTCGAACCTGTTTGTGTCAACTTTTGTGCATGTTATCAGATCAAAGTCACTGGGGTATGTAAACTTTTGATCAGGATCATTTGGATACTTTCTTTTTTCATTTTGATTTAAAAAGAGTAAACACAGTTGTTTGCCAATAAATAGCTTCACACAACCATTAAGCATGAGTGGAAGAAAGGTTTTTGTGTTTTTCATATTCTCTGAAGAATGGCCAATAAATCATAAATTCTCCAAGAGTATGTAAACTTATGAGCACGACTGTACTTGTTGGTCACAAAAAACATTCATGAAGTTTGGTTCTTTTATGAATTTATTATGGGTCTACTGAAAATGTGACCAAATCTGCTGGGTCAAAAGTATACATACAGCAATGTTAATATTTGGTTACATGTCCCTTGGCAAGTTTCACTGCAATAAGGTGCTTTTGGTAGCCATCCACAAGCTTCTGGCAAGCTTTTGGTTGAATTGTTGACCACTCCACTCGACAAAATTGGTGCAGTTCAGCTAAATGTGTTGGTTTTCTACATGAACTTGTTTCTTCAGCATTGTCCACACGTTTCAGTCAGGACTTTGGGAAGGCCATTCTAAAACCTTAATTCTAGCCTGATTTAGCCATTCCTTTACCACTTTTGACGTGTGTTTGGGGTCATTGTCCTGTTGGAACACCCAACTGCGCCCAAGACCCAACCTCCGGGCTGATGATTTTTGGTTGTCCTGAAGAATTTGGAGGTAATCTTCCTTTTTCATTGTCCCATTTACTCTCTGTAAAGCACCAGTTCCATTGGCAGCAAAACAGTCCCAGAGCATAATACTACCACCACCATGCTTGACGGTAGACATGGTGTTCCTGGGATTAAAGGCCTCACCTTTTCTCCTCCAAACATATTGCTGGGTATTGTGGCCAAACAGCAAATTTTTTGTTTCATCTGACCACAGAACTTTCCTCCAGAAGGTCTTATCTTTGTCCATGTGATGTTGGATGAAACAAAAATGTATCTGTTTGGCGCCTAATTGCAGTGAAACTTGACAAGGTACATATAACCAAATATTAATTTTGCTGTATGTATACTTTTCACCCAGCAGATGTGGTCACATTTTCAGTAGACCCATAATAAATTCATAAAAGAACCAAACTTCATGAATGTTTTTTTTTGGGACCAACAAGTATGTGCTCCAATCACTCTATCACAAAAAAAAAGAGTTGTAGAAATTATTGGAAACTCAAGACAGCCATGATATTATGTTCTTTACAAGTGTATGTAAACTTTTGACCACGACTGTATATATTACCGGTATTTTTTAGAGGAAGTATAATCCCGTTTTTAATTCATTAGTACAGCGGTACTTTATTAGTACCGCTATACCGTACAATCCTAATATACAGTAAGTTTAATAATATAATTTTTTAAAATCTGATTAATTACATTGGGAATTTGGATTAATCATGATTATAAACAGGT